>NC_092859.1:53015312-53122068 GCF_032062135.1 Pyxicephalus adspersus
ACTATACATCACTTTCTCCGGTGCATGTCACTTCCTGTATCGTTCAAACGATCCCATCCACCATGTGTACAATATCTTTGAATGATCATATCATTATTTGCATGTACAGAATCGGCACTATACGATCGTTCAATGATATCGTTGATTTTTTCGTTTTTGAATGATAATTATTGAAGGTGTGTATGTAGCTTTAGTGACTTTCAAACTTAAACTTTCTAACTTCTAACCTTTTTAAATGATTGCAGGTAAAGGGTAAGCTTAGTTTTGTTCAAGTTGTTTAGGATCTAAATGTGATCCTGCTGTTGTTTGTGCCATGATTTAAATCTTCTTGATACTCAAATAACCTGTCTCTGTAAAAACTGATTTACTGTACTGTTTGGATGAAACCTGATTTTCCTGGCAGAGTTAATCATTAATCTGAAGTTTATGTGTTCATGCATTCTACTTGCTTGCAAGTAGGATCAATTCAATATAATGTTTTTTGACTACTTGCAAAAAAAATTTCAGTTCCATATTTCCGTACAGCTACCTGTATGTTACCTCTAAGTCTATATCAGGTCTTGTATAGGAATACACCTACATCCTTTCAGATCTTTCTAGGTCAGTTTTTCTGAGAAAAAATTGAGTTCTAGGGTCTTTACTGTTTACAGAATATTTTGCATCCATGGACTAATCAGTACAAAAATTAATAAAATGCAATTGAGCAGTTTTATGCACACTACAAGGTACCTATATTTCAGCACTGAAGGTATCCTTAGAAACAGTGCTTTTTTTTTGTAAGAAAAAAAGTTCTGGAACCCACATCTTGTTAATCCTCCAGAGTCCAGACACTATCTGTCTCTCCCCCCTCTTCCTCCAGATACTGTGCCAGACCTTTTCCCCAGAGAGCACTCCATATAGAGGTTTGTGAGGAAAAGGGAAAGCTTTTATGAACTTTAGAGTTGCAATTCTCTTTTTCTAAAGGCCAGGCGCCTTTAAACAACTGGCCTTCCTCAAATGGTGTCACGCAGCTCACGCCGCATGTGATGACATTTCCAATGCACTTAGGCTTCTCAGCCACTGTCCAGTATTGAAGCACACATGCATAGCCTGTATTTACAGGCTGAGCTGTCATTTTTATTGAAGCCTTTCACAGACTTGGAAAATCTGTCAAAAAAAGGAATTCTGTTCTGGTGCATTCAATGAGAAAAAAAGCCTAGCTGAGAAACATTGTAGGACAGGTCGTGTGTACTTTAAAAGGAATTCTATGCATGGACAGTATCATTGGAAGCCAGAGGGGTTTTCTATGACTTGATAACTAGTGTTTCTATTCCTCATACATTACATGCTCAATAGAGGTCACTAAAACAGTTTTTTTATTTATTTTTTTTTATAATAGTTCTGCAATGTCATAATGTAAAGTCACATTACGGCCAGTTACGTAGCCACTAATCTTTTTCATGTTGCGAAATCAATCACATTATTCACGCATGGCAGTTATCTTTTGTCAGGTGACGGTAATTATGCAATTATAAGTAGTTACTTTGTCTCTGAGTCACATTGTAGGAATGGGGTCACTAAAACAGCTGCATATGGATATGGTTCATAAGCAGGAATAATATATAAGGATTGGAGGTTTTAGAGTTAGTTTTAAAACTTTTCTGCCTCCCCCCCCCCTCCCTCATTTTTTTTTTTAACATGTAGAAAACACAAAACTGTACCCTTGTAAGGGTTTATTTCAGCCTTTGCAATTACAACACCATATCAAACCTACCTTTTATAAAGGAGATTGTCTTTACGTTCATCAACGTTATTAAAAATCCAGTCTCATCCTTCCAAGTCTATGATACAAAAGTACCCTTTAAACCTGTCTGCTACCAGTGCTAAACCAAAGTAAATCCTACAAGATCACAGGCAAGCCTTCCTCAGCAGAGAGGTCTACGTCCACCTGTCAGGGAATGGTTGGACTTATTCATTGATTCCCAGTGTATTTCCTTAAAGCCCTTCACACCCATTGGACTCCCCAGAATTTAGCAGACTTACATTTAGGTCCATAAATATTTGGACACACAACTTTTTTTTCTAATTTTGGTTCTGTACATTACCACAAATAATTTTAAATGAAACAACTCAGATGCAGACTTTCAGCTTTATAAACATAGTCACTGCATTTCAGCTTTTCAACACAGTCACTTCATTTCAGGGGCTCAAAAGTAATTTGACAATTGACTCAGGGGCAATTTCATGGGTTGGTGTGGGCAATTCTTTCATTATGTCATTATCAATTAAGCAGATAAAAGGCCTGAAGTTGATTTGAGGGGGTGGGGGGGGGGGTGCTTGTATGTGGAAGATTTTGCTGTGAATGGACAACAAAAAAAGTGGTCTTTGCTCCTTTAAAGATTAACAAATTTGGAGTGAGACATAGTAAATCAGTTCCCTTTATCCATCAGGAGATGAAAATGTATACCAGGGAATGTGCCTTACTCTCACCTGTTTGATTTTTTTTACAGGTAGAAAATCTTCTACAAAAGAATTTTAAGAAGCAAAATTGGTGGGTGTCTCTTTACTTTGGCATGAGAGTTTTGGGCTTTATGGTAGCCTTTTTTAAAAACATTCTTGTTACGCAAACTGTAAACCTGCAGTTAGGAAAAAATTTTCCTACCTATTAGGTGAAGGGTTGCAACGGATAGAGAACTCTGGATTTGCTAGCCTCTCTAAACACGAAGTTGGATAAGTTCATTGTGAGGCCTTGAGATCCTCTTGCAGTGGAAAAAGATGCCTTAGTGGTATTGTGCGACAACACTGACTGATTATGCAACCACTGTAAATCCACTACAGACTCCTGCACAAGATCAAAAAAGTATTTTGGTCATTGTACTAGCTCCAGCCTGCCTTGAACAGCTTGGCACACAAATCTAATTAGACCTCAAGCACACTCTGGTATTTCAAGGCCTATTTTCCATCTTGTCTTTCCGTTTAGGTTTATCTGACCCTATAATACCTAAGATATTAAAAGTTTATGAAGTTATTTCTCATACAATTTCTCCTTGCATTTGTAAGTCTTATTTTGCAATGACATGAGTCTTTAGGGATCCAACCTTTCCCTACCTACAAAAGGACGTACATTTGACAATCGAAAATCCGACCATCGATGATCTGTTTCCTTCAGTTTTCAGGCATGAATTTCAGTTCGCATTTTCAATACATGGACTGCAGTACACTGTTTGGCCACTGATGTTTTGATGGTGCTGTTCTGCAGAATCAGCTGTTAGATCTTGCTTGCTACACTAAATACACGTTGAGGGGTCCCTGCTGCCTGCTCTCTGGAACTGTGCCAGATGTCCCTGGGCACTGCGAGAGGAAGGGTGGCCTGTGTGTGGAGGTAATTATAACTTTCAAAAGTCCGGAATTTTCGAAAATCCAGCACTCCTCGGGTCCTGAGGTTGCTGGATTTTTGAATGTCAACTATAGATCAATATCTACTACAGTCAAAGATCAAACCTCAATTGCCCTTATGGAACCCTAACCCGGTTCATGCAATTCTGCAGAAACCACCATTAGATAGTTTGCTATCTTTTGGATGTAGACCAGTATCCAGTGCAGTCAAAGGTTAGATTCCATTACCTTCATAAAACCCTAACCTGGTTTTTGTAGTTTATCAGAAAACAACCATTTAAAAATATCATGGACGTTTCTTTGCTATCTTTTTTGTCAGTAACCTTTTTGTTGGTTTGTGATTGCCAACTGGTTTTAGTTGATAACCATTTTCAGTCTTTGATGAATCACCTCTTTACCAAAGGTGGTCTCCACCTTCCACCTCAATGAGGAGATTGTTTTTCCAACTTTTTGTCCATCCCCTGTGCATCATCAGGAGATTACATTACACACAAATGGATTTCTTATTTGTCCTTTTGGAGGACTTAAGTAAAGGTTTGGCTGCTTCACGTTGCAGAAAACTCCATTTCCTACTGCTGCTCATTCTTCATAGACTGTCAGCATTTCTAGGGCTTTTAACCATCAGGCTTCATTTTCATTGGTTTGTTAGGCTGCTTCCTTTTCCTTTCTTTATTCATTCTCCAAGTTTTACAAAGCCCATGACCCTGGCTATTCATTCCACCAGAAAATGGTTCTAGTAGTTAGCAGTGTGGCCTTTTTGTGGTGTTTTTAACTGGCTGGTACCAAAGACTTGCAGGAAAAAAAGGAAAGGCTGTTTATTGATTACTGCTGTCAATAGGCAATGCTTTTAGATCCTTTTCACTGGCATCCCTAGGTAACTGGATCTCTCTTTGGACCCTTTGCTCAGAAGTAGGTGTTCTGGGCTGCCATGCATGCTCTCTCTCTCGCTCAGACTCACTGTATGTTTGCATGTTTAGAATCTCTGCTAAAAGACACAGCAAGATTCTATTCTCTAATGCAATGTTTCTCAGCTAGGGTTTCCCCAGAGCTTGCTAGGAGTTCGTTGAGCAAAGAGCAGATTGTTACTCTTAGGTTAGTTTTAGTGAGGCTAATGAACCTTTTTGCTATTTATAAGGGTGGCGTTATGCCCAATGGACAGAAATGAAAGAGACTTTCTTCCTATTGTCTCCCACACTTAAGTACTGTGAGCTATGTGGATTTGTTATTATTGTTAAGGGTTCGCCAAGACCCGAAAGTTATTTCAAGGGTTCCTCCATGTTAAAAAGGTTGAGAAACACTGCTCTAGTACATGATGTCCCTCATTGCCTCAGTGAGTTCTGAGAGTCTGATGGCTTAATTTGTCTACAAATGTTCAAGGCCTATATGTGTTGTCTGTGCACTACCCTTCTGCTTCATGGCCCAGGCACTGACAGGCAGTTTGAAACTACAGTTGTGACTGCTCTCCACTTTTGTCAAGATGTCGGCTCCTAAGAAGAGTACTTGTCACCACACAGGCACTTCTAAACCCTCTCAGAAAAAGTTTTCTGCTTTTACTATATAAAACCTTAGGTTTGAGGTTTGGAGTTGAATTAAGGGTTTTTAAAGATTTGCAATGAACAGTTTTTCCCTATTTTGCAGGTGCACGGAATTTTAAGGCTTGATGTATTCAATCCCATTTTTTAATATTTTACTCTAGGAGAATTAATTTGGGTTTTCGTGACTTTCTCTCATTTTGTAATTCCTCACTAATCCCCTCATCACACACACGGCTCCAAGACCTTTCTAGAGCTGCCCCAACTCCCTGGAATGGTCTTCCTCGTCCTATTCAGCTTCCTCCTTTCTGCTAATTTAAAAGGGCACTCAAAACCCAATTGCCTACCCATCTTCTGTCTTTTGAAACCATCACTACTTCCCACTACTACATACCTCCCCTTCTGTTTTGTGTTAATTCCCCCACCTCCTAGATTGTAAGCTCTTCGGCTGTGTCACTGTCTGTATTCGTCTGTCATTTGCAACCCCTATTTAATGTACAGCACTGCGTAATATGTTGGCGCTATATAAATCCTGTTGAATAATTTATAATAATAATTCTATATGTGCCATGTGTTTAGAAAACTTGTAATGTTTTGAAGGGTTTAGGTAAATTTCAAGATAGAAATGCAAATTTAGTCTAAAAGTGTTGTCTCCTCATTTATTCTCCTGCACTCCCCTTTTCTAATAATTGTTCAAGAATCAGGCTACATCACCCTTGGTTGTCTGACCTGTCTCATGCCATAAAGGTCATTACTGTGAGGGATACCTCTCTCGTTAAGGATCTGCTCTTACCAGTGTTTCTCTTCCTGGGTCTGTAAGGCTGCCTGGGCTCAACTCAAGGGGATGTTTGCCGAAAACCAATATTGGCATCTAGCTGATCAGATGAAGCAGAAAATACATTTTCAGAATTTTTTAGCTGAAATGGTGTCTGACGGGTTGGAGTACTGAGAATAGGGAATAACCTTGGAGGAGACAGACTATCTACTGACTTTGATATTTGATATTCTTATCCTAATATTGCTGTATTCCCTGTCTACCAGCACTTTGGATCCAGGGCAATAACACTTTTAATTTGTTGCGCTTTCCTGTGTTGAGTAAGTACCAATTACACATTACGCTACATACACACCTCAGATGGTTGTCAACCGAGACAACCCAGGATTGTCCTTGAAAAACCGACATGTAGAACAGTCGCTCTTGATCAGTTGGTTATTAATCTGCTTCATAGAATAGTGGCAAGTGTAGATTCAGATTCATGCTTTTTGCCTTTGGAAAAACTTTTATTCCTTGGGAAATGATCTGAGCACATTGTGCATCATTAAAAGATGCTGGAAGAATCCAGATTGTTGGCGAATCTGCTGAAATGGCTGGTTGTACATGTTTGTACATTTGGAAGTGATCAAGATATAAAGTGTGTAGTGCTCTCCTGAAGCATAAATGTTACGGAATGGGGTTGCTAGAAAAAATTTGGACTTTGGCTTTGTACGTGCGTTGGACTTTTATCGTTGGAAAGGATCTTTCACGAAAGGTGCATGAACGAGTGCTTTTCTGCTCTATGGAGGGGGGGAACAAGCGAGCGGCACCCTGCTGCACTCTCTCCCATTCACTTTCATTGCGGTCATTCGTAGTTTGTGGATCTGCACTGTTCTTCTCACCTTGTTTGCCCAAGGACTGCAACCTGATTTCAGTCTTCGCTCAACACCGTTACCACCAGAGCTTCTGGAGAAGAACAGGATGATACGTAGATTCTGCGCCTTGGCCTTTCTAACCACCACTAAGCTATACATATTGCCTGAGTTTGACAATACTAATAGTTGAAGGCCATGTGAGGTAAGAGGTGATTGTAAAGGAAGATAAGTGTTTTTGTTTTTTGTTTTAATTTAATTTTAGTATTTGCTATACAAAAGAAATCAATGATCATTTAACAAGGATAATAAAATGTTCTACTTGGGCATCATGCATCTGAATATTGGGATATCATATATACAGTATAGTCTAATTATTTACCCTATCCTCAGAACTGCTTTTCCCCATTTTTTGTCTGAATCCTGTGGAGCTGTGAACCTGGAATAGTCCATTATTTCTGATAATAAATAATTATTGTTGCCAATTATTGTTATTGGCAATTATTGTAATCAAATGGGCAATTTGATTACAATAATTGGCAATAACAATAAATTGGCATCTGACCACATTTTCTATAGCACAAGGGTGAAAGGTCTTTATTTAGCCTTTGGAGTCTGATGGGTACTACGTACCAATGCATTAGAGCTTAATTTGCTTCAATGAGAGAAGTATTGAAAGATATAGCTGAAGCCGAGCTCGCAATATTCTGCCATTCCTTAACTGACAATGACTCTCCCTGAGTCACATTGACACATATAGAAGAGTTTTTTTGTGAGGGTCAAATAATGCTGAATATACAGCAGACATTCTTCCCTTGGTTTCAGACAAGGCTGAACATGACTTTTCAAAAGCTGTACTTTGATAAGAGGTAGTTGCTCCTTTCCGTTTAAATTTTAAAAAGGAACGTGTTTCTGAAGGTGGGAGTGAGTATTCTGTAGTGTGGTATTGCTCATTATATTGCTTGCATCAAATAGATCTTCAATGCAGTATATCCCTTTCTCTAGCCACCACCTAAATTGTAGTTTGTCACACCCAGGGGGGAACTCTGAGTTGTCCAATAGGGGTGTTAAAGGTGAGTGTATGGAATGTAGATTATGATTTGTTTCTTGGCCATCCTGGTGTTCCAATGAATAAGACAAAGCAGGACACATAATTGCAAGTCTCTTGTTGGGTGCAATCCACATTAATACATCTACCAGTATGAATGGGCAAGAAGGTGCTTGCAATGCTGTCCATTGTGGCCTGGGTTCGGTATGGTGCATTAACCTAGTGCAGCAACTTGTGCTTGCTCTATGTTATAACAATAAATTGTCGACTCCCAGGCCTCCTAATACTTTGGGTAGGCAACTAATACTAATACTTTAATACTTTACAATAACACATCATCTGCATACAGCTTACATTTGTGCTCGACTGAGTCACAGGTAATGCCTTTTATGTCAGGATTCTTCCTGATCACTATTGCCAGAGGTTCAATCTCTGGCACAAACAATACCAGAGAAAGTGGACACTAATGTGTGGTACTAATTCTTATCTGTATCAGTATGACTGTATCATAGGTGCCCTTTTCAAGAAATGTTTGCTGAGTAGAGAGAAGAGTAAGTAATCTGCGAAATGCAGCTCCAAATTCCATTTTCTCCAGGAGAGCTAACAAATGGTCCCACGATAAGCTATCAAAGGCCTCATGTAAATCTAAGGTCAAAAGCAGCGCTTGACGGTTTGGGGCTTGAGGGTGACACAGAAAACCAACCTGGTCCAGGTGTATGTAATGACCCAAGAAGGGATTGAGTCTATCAGCCAAAATTTTAGTTATTATTTTAAGGGCCTTGTCATTTTCGGGAACTAAGTTACCTGCTTTAAGGTGGTTAAAGTAATGGACCAAGTTGGGAGCCAGTTCGGGTCCAAACGCTTTGTAGTACATATTTGAAAAGTTATCTGGGCCAGCCATCGCAGAGATTTTTCTACTCTGGAAGTCGGGCAACAATGTAATTCAGTTCTAAGGGTTTCAGTTTGTGGCCTAAAATCTAAATAGTTGGTTCGAGTAAGGCCTGCTGTTTCTGATTAATGATACGTCTAGATTGTTTTAAAGGTTAGGTTAGGAGAGGATAGGTTAGGTTATATGACCCTTAAGCGTTGCCTTATGTGCGTCCCAATTAATTATAGGAGAAGTATCATCAGGGTTATTAAAGCTAAAATATTCTAAAATTTTGGATTTGATAGAGGCGCAAGTAGAAACATTGCTCAGTAAGGATTCATTTAATCTCCGGTGTGGACAGGAGGTTCTTGGACCATAGTTTTGATAGTTATAGTAAAACCAGGTCCGACCATGGGGGTCACTAAAATACGTGCTGACGTTAGGTGTGTGATACAAGTGGATTAAATAAACGCATGGTTTATTTATGAATATTTGTGGGCCGAAAAGTATTAAGTGTAGTCTCTGGTGGACGTGTTGTGTTCTCCCCAAGCATCTACCAGGTCATGTTGATGTAATAACATTGCCAATTTTGAGCTGTGTGTAGAAGGGTATTTGTAAGTTGGTTTGGAAGTCTTATCTAATATTTGGTCGTAAGCCACATTGGAGTCGTCCATTAAAAACTCCCTCTATGTGTACTGATAATGAAACTAACATATGTTGAAAAAAGGGATATTGGCCTGATGTGGGAGCGTGATACGTCAAAATCGATACTTTTGCTTCTCCTAATTTACCTACAACCATTATATGGCAACCATCAGCATCTTTATGTTCTGAGTGAAGTTCATTTGAAAACCACAAGGCTACTCTTCTTGTGTCTCTTGCAATGCTAATATATCAACCTTGGAGAGTTAAGACCCTGTACATTATGTGTTAGGTTTTTTTATGAATCATGGAGGTCATTACAACTTGTCAAGAATAAGACGTCTATCCACATATTTACCCATTTCGGTATTAACAACCAGCAAACATGTACATGGGGCTTAGGTATTAAATGAAGAGGAACCTGGAAGGGGAAAAGGTTACCTCCATGTGTAGCATATGAAAAGCTATCACATAGCTCAGGTAAAAAAAACAAAACAGTAAAAATATGACAATCAGAATTTCTGAATAGGGGAGTCCAGCAATCATTTTAAACTCGCCTTTGGTCTCCGTGGGAGGCTTTGTTTGTAGTAAAATTCCCATCCGTTTCTCCAAAAATCTATGAAAACATTTACAATTCTTTTTACAGACCTAACATATTTTTGTACTTTTTTGTGTTGATTCTGACAGGTCACCTAGCTGTTAAAGTGGAACTAAAATGTAAAAGATTGTTAGCAGGCAGATTTCATTGCAGGGAGAGCAAGCCTTCCTGTTCACAATCTTTTGCCAAATGTGTGTAGTGTCCTGGTATAGCTGGCTGCCAGGACTTAATAAAATACTGTGTATATGTGTGAGTTGCAGAATTCTGGCTTTGCCAGTCAAGATGTCTAATGATCCAAAACCTATGGGAGCACTGGGTGAAGATGTCAGTGCCAGAGGAGAGGTGAGTTATTTTGCCCTACTTTAAATCTTTTGTGCATAATTGTTGGACACCAGTATAGGGTTGTGTTCACATGAAAATGTGTAACAAACGCTTTGATTAAACTGTCTCCAACAGCAAGCGTTTGTTACACTTTTTATGAGGACACGGGAGTATAAACAGATTCATTTTCTATAAACGTTTTGTAGGCAAAAAATAAAAAAAAAAAATCTTGTAAATAAGTTACATCTTCTTTTTATGTTTATTGGTGCATTAATTTCCTGCAGGTTAAGCATTGAATTGTGTTGGTTCACATTGGTTCACTGAAAATTGTTTAAAGAAGTCTATTTTTTGTGGGGTAATGAATTCCTTCCACATTGTATGCTACATTAATAATTCTGTTCTCACTAGCTCTTGCTGAATTATTTTAAAGTCCAGTTCTCATAATAATTTTCTATACATAATTCATTCCTTAGGGTGATAACAAAAATCTTGCACTAGTTCAGGGCTCTGTAAGACAGGGCCGTGTTCAGTTTCTAAGTGGAAACAACAGAAATAAGCTTTTTTTTTTTTCATTTTGCCAAAAATTTACATATTAGAGCAAACCAAATTTGTTAACATGTTTGCCTTGACTGTTGAATATATGTTCTTGAGTTTTCAAAATATGAATATTCACGTAATAGGTGTTCTATTTTACTACCTTATCTGTAAGACCTTCAGTTTCTGTTAACCTCCAGATAGACTGGAGCCTAGCAGCCTTATCAAACTCTATATGTAAGGACTTTTTTTTCCAAACATTTCAGTGTTCATTTAGGTAAAGAACAAACAGACTATGCATAGTCTGGCTTTGTGTCATTTGTCAAGAATTTACACAATAAATGCAGCTTGGATATGGGTTTACTGGTGGAAACCGGCTTTCATCATAAAATTTTTCCCATATTTTACAGTTGTCTTGGTAATTCACTCAAAAGTGGTATTAGACACCAGTTGCCTTAAACTGTTCTTTACCTACCTCTTTAGATGTCTGTTGGAGATGTGGAGGGACCCCTTGCTCCATATTTTCTGAAAGTGCTCCAAGCATAGAGCAATTTACAGAGCATATTCTGCCGGATGTGTGTCTTTCTTTCTGTTACACAACAATACTCCACCTCTGATATAGTACATAAAATCTGTTTTGATTCACTTGGATCAGTTTTGCTAAAGTATTAATCATATAACAAAATGCAGTTATGTTAATAGAAGACCTTCTATCTATTCCACACCAGGGACTAGCCTCTTTTTGAACTACATGGTTTTGTAGGCAGGAGAAGTGTGCCTCGAAGTGATTGTATTTTTGTAGAACTGGTGGCCCAGTTTTTACCTGGAATGACTTCAAACTAAATATACAATACCTGACTCCTTAACTTTCCTTGATTTTCTTTTTCTGAGCTGTGTTGGTTTTTAGGCACCAAATGGTCAGCAACAAGCTAAAAATGTACAGCAACTATGTGAGGCTATGTCAAACGGCTAGATTACCTTAGGAAGGTTCCCCCCACCTTTCTTAAATCTATGCCATTAGGAATTATGGTAGTTCTAAAGGACACCCAATTGGCAGGAGTGTGTTTATTTGCATCCTATAAATAATGCACAAAAAGACTTTCAACATCAAGATGACCTAGTAGAAGCAGAAGGGCAAGTTCAGAAGTCACTGTTGGCTGTGCTCTGAATGAGTAAGGTGATAACATTTATTTTATGAAAGAAAGCCTAATCATGCCATGGTCAGAATAATCTGAAGAATTTCCACCTTTTAAATTATTCCATAGTAACATTGCTTCAAAAGTATTGGATCAATTCTGGTATTAGTATGGGGACAGTGTGAAAGATAATTATCTCTGGCTTTGGGGTTATTGCAATGCAAATCATTTTTCATCTGGGACCTGGGTAGCTCTGTTTTTTTGAAATTGTACTTTTATTGAAAATTTTTAAATAGGGTACAGAAAGGAAAAAGGAAGTACACAAGAGGGAAATAACAATCTTAAACCAGAACAATACACAACTGAGTTGCAAGGATACAATAATCATTTTCCAAATATATCCCATAACATAAACATTTTAAGAAGTGGAGGTGGAGGAGCAAAGAAAAGGTAATGTGACATTATCAAACAAGAGGAGAAACCGGTGGGTCAGCCGGGCAAATTAGCATAATAATGATCCCAAGCTTCCCAAACCATTTCAAATTTATCCACTGTGTTTCTAAGGAGCGCCGTAAGGTACTCCATTAGGCGGATTTCTTGGATCTGCGCATAAAGATCTTCCATGGAAGGAGGCGTAGTCGCCTTCCATCTGGAGGGGATCAGTGTTCGCGCTGCAAGCAGAATATGAGTTGCTAGTTTGCGAGACACATTTGGCAATGTTGGGGAGGGTTAACCTAAGAGGTGGGAGATAGGGTCTGGAGGGACGGGTTGCTGGACCACAGTCGATAATAAGTCGTTAACCCGTGACCAATACATCTGGATAAGGGGGCAGAACCAAAATATGTGTTCTATCGTGCCTCCATATTTTCCACATCTCCAGCACATGGGGTCCACATTAGGAAACAATCGGCATAGAACCGCCGGTGTGTGGTACCACCTGAGCAAACTTTTATACAAGTTTTCTTTATATAAAGTGCATAGAACTTTTGTGTGCTGCTTCCCAGATGTCAAGCCATTCTTCTGGGGATAAGGACCGACCCAGAACCTCCTCCCATTTGAGCATGTAGCCAAACTTATTTGAGTTCCCCTGTGTGGAAGTGTGAAGGAGGCGGTAAATAGCAGAAATCGTTCCTTTGGTATGGGGGCCTTCCATGCATAATCTTTCAAAGGCAGTAAGGGCCTGAAAGGTCGCTGTGGGTTGGAGTGACAAGATATAATGCCTAATTTGAAGGTAGGCGTAGAAAGAGGTGCGGGGCAGTTCCACTTTGTCACCTAGCTCGGAAAAATAGGGCAACCTCCGCTCAATTGGGTGCAAGATATGTCTAATTTGGTATAGACCTCTGTCCCTCCAAGGACCAGACATTGAGCTAGACAGACTATCTGGAATTTGTGGGTTAAGGATTATAGAGGTTAACCTCGAGGCAGAGGATGCTAGGCCAAATTTGTCCTTGCAGGTCCTCCACATGTTCCTTGTAAATACCATGGGTGCCGTTATGTCTGATTCCGTTAGTGGTAGGGAGGAGCTCCACAGCATAGCATTGGCGTGTATAGGAGCTATCCATTCTCCCTCCAACTCTACCTAAACACTAGGATGAGGGGGATGTCCACTGCTGGAGGTGCCTCAGGTGGGTCGCCAGAGAATATTTATAAATATCCGGGGCTCCCAGACCTCCCCCTTCCCTAGGAGTGCACACAATGCGTTTAGTTACTCTATGCCTTTTATAAGCCCAAATAAAGCGCATAAAGTCAGTTTGGAGTCTTTTCAATACTTGAAGCGGAACTCTAACTGATAGTGTCTCAAATAAGTACAATATTTTGGGAAGGAGCATCATCTTTACTGAGGCTATCCTACCCAGCAGAGACAAGGAGTGACCTTTCCACTTACATAGAAAGTTGTTCACCTCTCTGAATAACGGTGGGAAATTATGGGAGTACAATTGAGAGTATGTGGAAGTGATTTGGGTTCCCAGATAGCGGAGGGAGCGCTCCTGCCAGGTAAAGGAAAAAGAGTCCCGCAGGGTCTGCAGTTCCAATGAGGGGATGTGGGGAGGTAGTGCCTCTGTTTTAGAGAAATTAATCCTGAATCCTGAAACTGCACCATATTCTTGCAGTTCCCTCCATAAATTAGGGAGAGAGGTGACTGGTTGGGAGAGAGTCAGGAGAATGTCGTCCACGTATAGGGAGAGCTTGTACGTTTTCCCTCTCACGGGCACCCCATGTATACTAGGATTGGAGCGGATGCTGACTGCCAAGGGCTCTATACACAAGGCAAAGAGCAGGGGCGACAAAGGACACCCCTGCCTCGTCCCATTCTTAATAGAAAATGTGGCTGAGGAAGCATGTGGCAATTTGACTGAGGCCGACGGGGCCGTATACAAAGATTCAATCGCCTGAACAAAAGGACCTGTAAAGCCCATTTTATTCAGGGTGGCTAGCATAAAGGGCCAACTGAGGCGGTCAAAGGCCTTCTCGGCATCCAGGCTACGTATCAGGGACGAGGTCTTCCGTTTATTAATAATATCAATAATGTTGACAACTCGTCTAGTATTATCGCCCGCATGTCTGTGCGGAATAAAGCCCGTTTGATCCCCGTGGATAAGAGAGGGAAGAAACCTGGACAACCTAGAGGCCAAAATTTTTGTGAAAATTTTTAAATCAGAATTTAGAAGGGCTATTGGTCTATAGCTCGAGCAGTCCAATGGGTCCTTGCCTGGTTTCGGTATCACCGTTATATGAGAAGCCAACATAGAGGGGAGGATCGGCTTGCCTTTCAAAAAATCATTAAAAAGACTCAGGAGATGTGGGGAAAGCTCTGATAGGAACGTCTTATAGTATAAGTAGGGCAAGCCGTCCGGGCCAGGAGCCTTAGAAAAAGGCAATTGGGCAATAGTTTTTGCGAGTTCCTCCTCCGTAATGGGGTTATTGAGTTGCAATCCTAGGGAGGGTCGCCCGTGCCAGGTATGAATCTGTTTGGCCTCAGTAATCTACCTAGAGGAGCTTGGGCAGGGTAGCTCTGTTTTAACGAAAATTAATCATCAGTCACTCAAAGTTTGGGTATCTGATGTAGCTCTACTTCGGAATAGGCAGATAAGGTAACATAGTTTTCTTAAAGGTAGGTATAAATTTAGTGGCCCCACCCCAATGTCCCTTGCTTTGTAAGTTGCCAGGGGGGTCCATAAATTTGCATTTTCAATTTTGAGCTCCTAGATGCACTTGCATTTGGAACAGCAACCCCAATGTTGAATTTTCACAATTTTGAAACTTGTGACCCCCATATCTAGAAATCCTTTAAAGAAATTTGGTTACTAGTAGCAATGGGGTTCCCCTGTGTACCATGTGTAACGGTTTAGGAGATATGCAGGTTTAAACACTGTGAGTTGTTAGGCTGCAGAATATGACAAGCAGCCTTTACACAAACAGCTTTAGCACTGTGCTGCTGATGATGTCATTTTGTACGCACTCTCACGCAGGTAAACACATTTTTTATTTTTTATTTTTTGTATGGAAAGTATGGGCAGTGATGAGAAGGGGACACTGGCAGTCCTGCCCCGAACTAAAACACACACAATGCTCCTAAAGTATCACCACATTTTAACACATGAAGCGTTGACTTTCCCTTTCATTATAATAGAAAAATGTGTACTTGTACGCATGCGCAGTTAGATTGGCACATTTTTTTTTTTTTTTTTTGGTTTGGTTTTGTTTTTCAACATCTTTTAAAAGACAAGTCGCCCAATGTCACACTTGTGCAGTGCAAGTTTAGGTGATGCGAAGAAGAACGTGGAAGAAAGAAAATGGCAGCGCTGGACAGCATGGTAAGTATAAGAAGATGGAAGCTGAGCCAGTGTGGAACTTGTGTGTGGAGCCAGTGTGGCTCACTAAAGTCTCGCTTAACCTCAATATAGCATAGGAGGCAACATCTGAATTCAGGCTGATTTCACACTGGCAGTAAATCACAAGGAACCACTGCTGCTTGAAAAACTGCTAGGCCTGAAAATCCCAGCACTTACTGCCTGTTACCAATCCCAGGTATCTATATCAGTTGCCAGTTGTCACTCAAGAGCGGTAAATGGCCTTGTGTTTTTTACTGCTAATGTTAACTATGCCTAAATTGTTACACCACATTGATCACACTATTACATTACAACAAGGGATTACACTTTTGAAACATGGAACACTAAGAAGTTGGATCGAAATACACAGCACTTAACAGTGTGGGCATAATATAAAAAAAATTGAAAGACTGGACATACTAACAAGCCAGGCATTAGAAAGTTGGAACAAAGTATAGGGACACAATAAGAGGTTAATGGATACCTATGGCATAAACAACTAGAAGCACTAAATTTGCTGTGTCCTGCCTCACCCACTTTTTTTAGTACCCTGCTACAGCTTCCCACCACCCAGCTGAAAAAAATTTCTGGGAAGAACACTACATGTATGTATTATGAAAACTAAGTAAGGACTTTGTACTTATTTCAATATCCAATTGATAATATTTTTCTTTGCTACAGGTGACAATCATGAATTATGAAAATCCTCCACCCTATTCAGGAGTAAATCCTACAGCGCCTTACCCTCCATATGGACAACCACAAGGTGGCCCAGGTCCTACTCAGTATCCTGGTTACCCTCCAGGCCCTGTAGGCTATCAGCCAGGGCAACCAGGTTATCAAGGCTACCCACAGTATGGCTTTCAAGGTGGCCAACCTCCTGCACCTGTTTACATGGATGCTCCCAAAAACACAGGTATGAAAGTCATGTAAAAACGTTATGCCTGCCACATTTGTAGTTTTATATCAATTAGTTTGATTTATTTTTTTTTTTTTTTTTTTTTTTTTTTTTTTAGTAGTGTAAAAAAATTCTAATTTAATTTAAAAATAATTCACTATATTAATGTCTAGATCTATCAAACCAAACCAAAAAAAAAAAAACATTTCATTGTGGTGGAGAATTTATTCACATTCTTTTAGATTGCTTGATGATGCCTTTTATGATGAATATCTGTTATATTTATACTTTATGATATGTTTCAACATGTAAAACTGATTAGATTAGTGATTTCAAATGCGCTTGATTGTGTTAGTAATCAGATGTTGGTTAAAAATGATGGAAAATCACTTTATGTATGGCCAGCATTAAAACTACAAAATATTTTTCTCCATTTAAGAAACCATTATCACCTATTGTACTGTATGTAGAAAGATTAGAGTACCCGAAATCTTTGAATCTTTTGAATGTGCTTAAAACTGGAAAACTACACTTACCAGGCACAAGACTGGGTGACCTTGCCCTTTAAAGGAGTGTTGCAGTTAAAAAAAACAAACAAAGAATATTTTTATATAAAAGTGATAAAAGTGTTGGTCATCCTTTATGTAAAGTAAAAATTGTTTGAGGTACAGTTTAAGGTAAGCAATATACCCTATCTATGGGTCTTTCTCTTTCAACGCATTATCTAGGAAAGGGGGCAAGAATCCCTTTTTTTTTTTTTTTGCCCTGGATAATTAAGCCATCTGCCCTATCTTGAGTTCCTGGTGCACACTAAAGGTCTGCAGCTTAACTGGAAATCTCCGCTTTTCTGACCTTTTCATGGGACTGTGTCATTTCTATGGAACCCAGTCGGGTTCAAATATATAACAACATATTTGCAATATATATATAATATATATATATATATATATATATATATATATATATATGCGCCTCTATGTGGTTCTTTATCAAACCTAATAGGAGCTTTCCAACTATGGACATTGAACTAACCGGTCTGTAATTACTTGGTAATGACTTTGCTCACTTTTTGAAAAAAGGATCCACATTGGCCTTAACACAAATCCATTGGTACCAAGCCAATGATTAAAAATTAGAAATATTTGGCTTTGAAATAATTGAGCTCAGCTCTTTGGGGACACGTGGATGTAATCCATCTGGTCCTGGTACTTTTTCAACCATAATTTTGCCCAACTGTTACTCAATTATATAAATTCTGAGCCATTGTGAACCATTTAAGGCATTGACCTTGCTATTATGAATTTGGACCTAAGCTCCGCCATTTTCCTTTGTGTACACAGAGCTAAAAAAAAGTGTTTAGTAAATACGCCATTTCTTTATCCCCAGTTACCAACTCTGAGACATCCTTTAAGGGGGCCTACATGCTCAGATCTGGTCCTTTTGCTATTAACGAATGTAAAAAATTTGGGGGGTTTGCCTTACTTTCCTTTGCAATCTGTCTTTCATTTTGAAGTTTTGCACATTTTATCTCTTTTTTACATCTTTTGTTATATTATTTATAGTTTTCAAACTATGAAGGTGATCCTTCATTTTTATTGTTTTGGGATGCCCTTTCTTGTTTTTCTTTATGGCTTTTTTGACATCAGCTGTGAGACACATTTAATTTTAACCTCTTAAAATTATTACCCATTTGAATATATTTTTCAGTGTGCTTGTGTAGAACAGACTTGAAACATTCCCATTTCTGTTCTGTGATCTTTGAGGACAATATTGACTCCCAGTCCAAGTCACAGAGAGCTGCCCTTTTAATAATGCAAAATTTGCTCTCTTAAAATTTAAATGGTTTATTTGTTTTTGCTTTATTTTTACAACTTACATTAATTGAAATCATATTATGGTCACTGCTACCCAGATTCTCTTTTATATGCACATATATTTTTATGGTTATAAGCTTTGCATTGTTAGAAAGAACTAGGTCCAGCAGAGTATAGTTTCTAGTTGGAGCTTCTATATTTTGTACCACAAAATTATTTTGGAATAAATTCATTATTTCCTCCCTTTTGCTGTTCCTGAAGTGCCATTACTCCAGTCAATGTCTGGGTGGTTGAAATCTCCCATGATTAAAACTTTTCCAGTTTTTGCTGCTTTTTCTATTTGTGCTAGTAAGTTGATTCTCTAATTCTTCCTTAGTGCTGGGGGTCCTATTGCTTGCAGGTGGTGACTTTAATTTAGTGGGAGGCCCTTAAGGCTGTTCTTCATGGAGTACTAATACAACATGGTTATGATTTGAAAAAGGAGCAGTCACAGGATATTAATAATACCCTAACAAAAATAAGAAACTTGTGGACCATACATAAGCAGACACTATCTCGGGATACTTTTCTGGAATTTTTTTTTTTTTTTAGAGAAGAGCCTTCATCCACGACATCAATCTACATATATATACCCATGGTTCAAACTTACTCCTAGGGGCAATACCTCTTCTATCCCACAAGAGTTTACCAAGTTTTTTCAAAAATATTATGTTTCATTATATAGGCTTCCTCCACCATCTGCCTCATTTGATACCATACAAAGCTATATTTAAGATACAGCATTACCAGTACCATCCCAGACTGTCCAAACCTTAGACTTAACTTTTTTTCATAAACTGAAATGGCAGCCTTTAAATCCTAATTAGCAGGTAGCCCAGGCCTAGATAGCTTACTGCCAAAATTTATGAAATGCTATTTAGATCCACTGGCTTCCTTTCTGTCCCAGGTTTTTTCTCCGTGTCTATGATCATTCTCTCCCGTCAGAGCATGGAGACGCACATCCCCTTGATCCCTGAATCTGAGTAAAACCACTCTATTTGCACCAAATATAGACCCATCACACAAATCAATTTAGATTTTTTTCAAAGCTTATGGCTAATAGGCTAAGTTTAGTTATGCCTTTTTGCAAGGTCGTGAGGCTAGGGATAAAACAATAAAAGCTATTCTTCAAGTGCACAATGCTTGAACCACACACTTGCCTCTCTTTTTCTCTTTCCACAGACGCGTAAAATGCCTTTGATTTTGTCACTTCCTACACTTTGCCATTCAGCAAATAGGCCTGGGTTCACGTAGTTAGCAGCTCCTTATACATAAATGACTGTGTGAGTCAGGGTCAACGGAGCGTTATAAAATCCTTTCACTATCTTTAATGTTACTAGGCAGCTATGTCCTCTTTCACCCATTTTATACAAGATAGTTATGGAACATCCGTATTAACCCAGACATCTGTGGTTTGAGCATTGCTAATTTCTAGAACAAACTATCTTTATTTACAGACGATCTATTGCTATACATTTTGCCCAGTTTTTATGCAGTCCAGTTTTGGTCAGTGGTTCACAAAAAGAAATTAGAGTGCAGAGAATGGCAACTAAACTAATAAAAGGAATGGAGGAGAGATTAGCTGAACTGAATCTATTCTCCCTTGAGAATAGATGTTTAAGGGGGATATGATCACCCTGTATAAGTATATAACTGGCCCATATAGAGAACTCGCTCAAATATTCACTTTATGATCATTACAAAGGACAAGAGGGCTCTTTGCTCCTGGAGGAAAATACATTTATTCTCTGAATAAGTAAGGGATTCTTCACTGTTAGGTCTGGGAAAATGTGTAATAGGCTCCCTCAGGAAGTAGTATTAGCAAGTACTATAAATTACTATAAAGCAGAGACTTTACCTTGGTATTAAAGATAACAGAGACAGTTGATCCAGGGAACAGCGGATTGCCTCATGGGATCAAAATGTTTTTTTTTCCCCCTGTTGGAGCAAAATGAACCAGGGTTTTTTGCTCTCTTCTGGATCAACTATATATATTGGGTTTTTATCTGGGATATGTTTATTTCCCCAGTGGTTAAACTTGATGGAATTATACCTCTATTTCAAAAGAATTTCAGAGATTTGGTGCTTGCAGCAATGTTAAATTTAACCTTTATCAATCCAACCTCCTAAATGTTTCTCTCTCTTTTCATTTGACCAAATTGCTTCCTACAGTTCCTTTTCATCTCTGTTCAGACACTGAAAGTACCTAGGTGTCTTCCTTTCGCCAAACCCTACCAACCTTTATCTGTATAATTACCAACATGTATTTCAAAATGTTGAACGGGAGCTTAGCTTCTATGGCCACTGTCATGGCTGGGGAGAATTAATGTAAACAAAATAGACATACTACCAAAATTTCTCTATATCAGATGGTTCCTATCCGACTACCACCTGCCTCTCTCCATAGAATTCAGCACCTTGTGAGTCGTTTAGTCTGAAAGTCTTCGTGTCTCCCAAACATTACCGCCTACTGATGGGTTGAACTTGAATACACCCTGGCACCCATAGACCTGGTTGGACCGCTCTCCACTATAAATTGTATAATTGCTACCTTCATTGACCCCCGATTTGCTTTTCCTCTGAGAAGGTCTTCTTTGTAGTAAAAGTTTATCCAGTTATGGTATTTCCATAACTGGCCCAATGACACCTCCTTTCGATAATCCAGCATTCCCACTTGCACTTGTCGCCTGTGATGGGTATAGAATAGAAAATGTAATGGGCTTCTAAGACCTGATTTATTTGTCTATACCCATCACAGGTGACATGTAAGTGACCTGTCATTGATTTATATATTTATCTCAATTTATAGACAAAATATTTATATTTATGTATCCAACTCAACACATTAAATAAAAACATATAATACAACACAAACCTATCACTATTTACCTACTTAATAACACTTATTTCTTGATAATATATTCTTTACACATATTACACTAATAATTTATTAATTTTCTTTATTAGTATCATCACGGTTCTTCAAATACTCCTGAGGGAGCCTAAGATCGAAACATGCCAGGTTAACCGTTTCTATCCAGACTGAGCCCTTCCTTCCTATTATGAAATAAATAGGATAGGGTACACTGCTCTGATATCTAAACATGTACATTTTGTAAACTCATACTGTTTTGTATAATGTAAACTAATAGTCTACACTATGTAAATTAATATTTTCACTGTTTGTATAATGCACAATATATGTTTCATGGCCCAAAAAAAACACCTTGGTTTCTCTGTTTAATTAAGCTAATATATGCAATTCTATTAGTGGTTGGCCACAGATCATTTTAGGTTAGGGAGAATCTTCTCTTTTCTAAATTTTAACCACAACATATTAAAGCAGTGGAAAATGACTATTGGATCATCCTCAAGTCTAGTTGCAGTTGTTGATTCTACTATGTAGAAAAACAAAACTCTATGTAATCTTTGTGGGTTGCAACAAATTAAATATTATTTGTAATAAATTTACACTGTGATTGACTCAATAAATATAAACACTGTTTTGTAGGGTAAAACTGCATTAGACTTCTTCAATACAGTTGTATATATATGTTTATTGGTTTAAAAGTTAAGTTATGTTTTAGGCATTTAAATTCTGGAATTGCTTATTATTAACTTAATAAATTTATTATTATTACTACTACTAATATTAATAAATGTAACATTCTTAAAGCATCAACATATAAGCACAGTGCTTTGCATTAAACAGGGGGTAATAGTAAAACATGTTTTACTTGTATTGTTACATTAAACAAGAGTAACAAAAATATGTCATAAGGGTAACATTAAAATATTTTGGTATAAATAGTAGATGGGGATTGCAAGGTAGGTTTTTGCTTGTTATTTCCAGCATGAGGACAGTTGGGACTTGTTTAGATGTCACTAATGTTAGGTCGTATATCTAGTTTCTCCTCGTTCTAATGATACTATGCAATTTATATAATATATATTTGATAAAATATAGCACTGTGCAGTTTCTTGTTAATTCCTTCTTATAAGGGATGTTTTTTTAATCTTCACATACTTTTACTTCTACTTATAGGATCTAAATGAAGCATTTTTTTACCTGAGAATTGCTGTACAGAACAATCAACATTTTTTTTACTATTTACCTGTCAGATCTCATATGTTAGTTGATGTGCTCAAAGATTAAATTTTGGCATTATCTAAATTAATGATAATCTCGTTGACTGTGTTTGGTGATGTGGTTGTTTTGTGTCATGGCAAAAAGAAAATAGAAAACCAATGCTGCCAATACATCTAAGGACTTGTAAGCATCAGTACATTACACTTTTGTTTAGGGTTTCTTAGTTTGTTCCATTTTTCCATAATCTTTATATTATGCCCCAAATGTCCAGTGCCTCTGTATTGTGATCCACCCCCAAGTGGTGTGCCCAGCTAAAAGGGGCTGGGTACAAAACTCCATTTCTATATATATTACTGTAATTTTCTTGATAAGCTCCATGACTGCATACAATGGTTTAATCTGTTCCCGCTCCCAGGACCTAAATAGATAAATTAAAGGCGGTCCATAAACATAGTCTTCTGTAAGTAGCCCTCCCCACAAAATAGGGTGCTAGTATTCGTTATCCTGGCTTTCATATGGGTTTTCACTACCCATTCTTAGCAGCCTAGATGCAGACCAAACACTCGTTTGCATTAGGAGCAGGCACCACTGCCATTTGAGCTAGTTGAAAAAGAAACACTTCAGGCACTTGTGAACCAAACAAGAAAAACCTTGAAACGAAGTTCCCCAGTTCGTGTTTTGTTAGGAATGCAACAGGTCCATTAGTGGGAGGAAGGACCACAAGCCCATGGTCGAGGGATTACTGATGTACTTT
Source organism: Pyxicephalus adspersus (assembly GCF_032062135.1). Lineage (NCBI taxonomy): Eukaryota > Metazoa > Chordata > Amphibia > Anura > Pyxicephalidae > Pyxicephalus > Pyxicephalus adspersus. Next base: position 53,038,421 of record NC_092859.1, read on the forward strand.
TTGTTGTTGACTGATACATATTTGTTGGCTACATACACACGTTCACTTACTGTCGCTGTAAACTACCTTTGATGATGGTTCCAGCAACAAAAGTGTGGCGAATGAATCAACGAGAGATGTACACAGCACAAGTGGCACCTTACTGTGCTCTCCTCACTTTATTTATATTGTGGTTGTTCATCTTTGGTCACACGTGGACCTGTCAAGACGAATATAGTGTGAGACAAAATATAATCAGATTTAGCATTCACTGAAACCCTGGTGGAGAATATTCCAGCTCCATGTGTTTCAATGGCTGTATATCATCAGGGAATGTTTCAGTTATTAACAGAGTTACTGCTTTAAATAGACCCCAGAAAGTTTTATACGTTAATTACAATTTGAAAACTGGGATCTTGGATGCTGTGCTTTAGGAAAAAGTATAGTGATCCCACACTCCACAATGCCCTTTGAAATATTTCTTCTGGAAAGGTTTAACAAACAGGTGTACAAAAAGAAATATGCCTTAGGGCTCTCTTCTAAACAAGGTCCTGTTTTATTTGCTAGAATAAAAAACTGCAGTGACAATACCATTTGCTAGGTATTTTGTTCTATTGTTTATATAGTAGTTTAAATAGTTCCCTTTTTGTATGCCAAAATCCTGCAAAAGCCAAGCAACCTTGCTCTTGGGTAAATATTATTTTTCCAAACCAGTATTTTGTGGAATCAAACACACCTATAACTTTATTTATATTGCTACCTGACACTCTAATTTGATTTTAGGGTGAAGGGGAGCATGGTTTTAAAATGTTGCATTGGAATCCTTCAAAAAATGAGTTGCCTTTGGGGATCAAGAAACATGTTTTGCCTAATCCTCAAAAGCAAATATTTTCCAGAAGGATGGATAACATGAGGGATCTTTCTCAGAGGGGTCCCAATGCTGACATTGAGTAGCAACGGGCATCTTAGATATTCACTCGGAGTATCTTCACCATTGTCAAAGATGGGTCCAGTCGTCAGATAGCTTTAGGGGCTGGATCGGTTGCTGTGATGATGTTGTGCTCTAATTGAGTACACAGGGGACTACTATTACTGGTCCAGTCCTGTGATCAGATTTGCATAGTAGGTGGGGCTGGGTTGTGATGAATTTCCCCAAGTGGGGATGTCTCTGCTATATGACGTGGTGTAGCAATATGGCAACAAAATATTTGGGATAAGTGTTGATCATTGACTTGGAGAAATTTTTGCCCATTACCCTGTACAAAACAGCTTGACTTGTTGGTAGGTTACCTTATATGAACCGCTTGCTTTAGGTCTTTACACAAATTTCAATTGGATTTAGGTCAGTACTTTGACTTGGCCATTCTGGAACATTCACTTTATTCTTCTTCACCCATTCTTTGGTAGAACAACTTGTGTGTTGACAATCATTGTATTGGAAAAATTTGTTGACATTTCCCTTTAGAATTCTCTGGTATAGTTCAGAATTCATTCTGGATGTTCAATAATGGATGTTCCATTCATGATGGCAAGCTGTCCAGGCCCAGATGCAGGAAACAGGACTAAACCAGATCACTTCTCCTTGCCACTCTGCCATACACACCATTTTGTCCAGTGTTCTCCTGATGGTGCACTCATGAACATCAACATTTACCAGTGTGAGACTGGTCTGAAGTTGCTTAGAAGTTACTCTGGGTTCCTCTTTTGACCTCTTGAATTATTACCTTTTTGACAGATGGACTTATCTTTGGAGTTGTTTTTATTTTTGGTGGTTGACCACTTCTGTGTAGGGTATCAATGGTCTTGAATTTATTCCATTTGTACACAATCTGGCGGTCTGTTGATTGGTGGAGACCAAACTCTTCAGAGATCGATTGTTTAACCTCCCTGGTTGTCTGGTTGGGTTATTAATTTTGAGTGTGAAGGTGGTACATTGTTTTAAATTTCCCACACTCAGGAAAACCGCCAGGAAGGTTAAGGTCAAAGTCATAATAATTATAGAAAATGGTAAAGCGTAACTAAACCAAAATAAAAATCATACTCCCCTACAAAGCTCCTGATTCCTCTGGCGCTGTCCTCGTTTGGGTCCCGCGCCGTCCTGTAATCCAAGTTTGTGCCGGCACAGAGAAAGCATCAGGCACTGCCATCTTCTGCTGCCTTCTGGCTATGTCACCCAATGTCGCACTGCTCTGGTGCAAGATCAGGTGACGTAGCTTGCTGGAAAAGTGCCAATCTCACTGCACATGCAGGCAAAAAGCCCCTTCTGTGCAACCAGAAGCTTCCAGGGATGCATGATGTGAATATCTCAAAAAGCTCTGTGTTCCTATTCTTTCTTTACTGCTGCTGGTTTAATTTTTTAATTTACGTAAAAGGGTTGTCTAGTTTTGAGGTACAATTGTCCCCTGCACAGACTCGGAGCAGCCCATACCAGACACAACAAAGCATATTTAAATATCCTAAATATCCTACTTGTTGCACAGTAGGTATGGTGTTCTTTTTTTTTTTTTTTTTTTTTTTTTTAATTTTTTTTTTTTTGCCCCCAAGCTTAATTTTTTTCCCATGCACATAAAGCCTTTATTACTTGCCAAGAGGCTGTAATTTTGTCTCATATGCCCAAAAGACATTTTGTTAGAAGCACTTGTCAATATTTTAGCAAACTATAATCTACCTTTAAATTTTCCATTGCAAGTCCTCTTGGGTATTCTTTCATTAAACCCATTGCTCAAAAGCAATAGATGGTATATTAAGACACCTATGATCCTTGATCTTGGATTCTCTATCTTTTTGCCCAATTTGGGATTAGTTTTCCTTTTGTGGCCACATCCAGGGAGGTTATTGGCAGACCTATAAACCTTAAACTTCTTAATATTTGCTGCTAACTCTAATCCAATCATTTATATTTGCGTAAAGGCAGGCACTAATGGGACAATTGCTTTTTTTTTTCCTTTCTTTATTTTTTAGAAGGCATAAAACACTCTCCCTCCCTTTCAAGTCCCCCTTTTTTATGACTGTGTGTGATGCTGCCTTCTTCTATCCATTTGCATTTTTGTTAATGCATTGTGCTAATAGCTTCCATAGTTATGAGGAGCATATGTTGTCATGTTATTTAAAAACTTTTATTATGGCCAATGTGTGCACAGTCTAATGCTTGTTTGCTAGAGGGTTGTTTTTGTCTCCTGTATGATTCTGTTTACATTAGGGCTGTTCATCAGATCAACCTAGATCAAAAATTCCACATTGCTAAAGTACAACAATGAAATCTACCATGTACACATCATAGCATTGCACTTAGGACAAATGTAAACTTAATGTTTATAGTAGCAATAAACTTTTTACTTTGTGGTCTATATTTTATATTTATGCTCACTGAAACATGAACAAATGTTTTTAGTGTACTAGATGTGCGCAAGCTGTGCAATTGTTTGTGTTCTTTTTAATCTATATGTGAATTTGTTTGTACCATGTGTGTAGGTTTGTATTTGCATGTAAGCATTTTCCTGTGCGTGTATGTGTTTCTACCCTCACACTAAGGCTATGTACACACGTCCAATGATTCTCGCCCGATATTCGGCTCAGGGCTGATATCGGATGAGAATCTGGCGTGTGTACAGCGCCTGTTGTCCATCGTCCGAGCAACCATTCTGGTGGAACGACGAACGATCCTAATGCGAGGAAAGCGAGCGCCAAGCAGGGTGCCGCCCCGTCATTCTCCCTCTTCCCTCTCCATAGAGCAGAAGAAAGGCAATAATCCCACGTGTGTATGTAGCTTTAGGCTTAGTCTTTATGGACTGCAATTAAGCTGAGCGTTGAAACTTTCATGCATTCCAATGGGCTAGTCTACACCAGGGTGCTTGTATGATGCCCGCTTTTTGCTGTGTTTTAACATCTTATTCTAAATTCTACGCGTTTACAAGCATTTAAAAATGTTTCAATGAAAAACAAAAGGATAAAATTACAGGCATTTAGAGGCCTAGAAACTCTTACAAACTCCCATGAAAGCAATAGGGGATTTTACTAGCTTAATAATGATACTCTTTTCAATCCAGACAGGTCTTAATAAATGTGTTTAGTTCGATGGAGCTTCCTTGTTGTAATATGTTACCAACAGCTTATTTCCACTGATTTATTGAATGTCTGCCCCCCGGGTCCTCTAAGTTGTAGACTACTTTACTTTACTTACCCATAATGACAAGGGTTCTAAATCCCCCCCTTAAGTGGCAGCTTGAAAAAAACCATCTTTCACAGTGTTCTCCCCAGAAATTTTTTTCAGCCGGTTGGTAGGAAGCTGTAGCCGGGTGGTAAAAAAGGGGGTGTGGCAAAACACGGCAAATTTAGTGCTCCCAGTTGTTTATGCCATGGGTATCCAGTAACCTCTTATTNTTTCAGTGTTCTACCTTCTNCCAATTNTTGTTACAACTTTGTAATGCCTGCCCCGTTATTGTATCCAATTTTTCTATTCTATGTATTTTGCCACAACTGTCCTATGCCGTGTATTGTGACCCAACTTACTAGTGTTCCAAGTTTTAAGAGTGTAATCCTTTGTAGTGGTGTAACAAGTTAGGCTTAGCTCATATTAGCAGCAAAAAACATTTACCCCTTCTAAATGACTTCTGGCAACTGCTAGGCACCTAGGATTGGTAACAGGCAGTAAATTCTAGGCCCCTAGGATTGGTAACAGGCGGTAAGTGCTGGGCACCTAGGATTGGTAACAGGCCATAAGTGCTAGGCCCCTAGGATTGATAACAGGCAGTAAATTCTAGGCCCCTAGGATTGGTAACAGGCGGTAAGTGCTGGGCACCTAGGATTGGTAACAGGCGCTGTGTGCTGGGCACCTAGGATTGGTAACGGGCGGTAAGTGCTAGGCACCTAGGATTGGTAACGGGCGGTAAGTGCTAGGCACCTAGGATTGGTAACAGGTGGTAAGTGCTAGGCACCTGGGATTGGTAACAGGTGGTAAGTGCTGGGCTTTTTCAGAGCTAGAAGTTTTTCAAGCAGTAGTGGTTCCTGGCATGAGGAATGAGCAAATGTAACCTTACTGCCGATGTGAATTCAGCCTAACTTCAGATGTGCTCCGGTGTCTATATTTAGTTAAAGTAAACTTTTGTGAAAGCCTTTTTTTTTTTTTTCACTTGATTATTTTACAAAATTGGCCCAGCAGGCCCATGCTGGCTCAGCTTCCACCTTCTCTCTAATGCTCACTTGTACGTCCAATGCTGCCTTGCACTGCGCATGCATTAGATTGAACACTTTTTTTTACATTATAAGAAATGCTCTGAAGGTGCATGCACACAAGGAGCAGTGCAGAGCCTCTTGGTATATGTGACACAAATATCCCAGGAGACTGCAGATTTCCCCTTCGGTCTTTACCGAAATGTAGGTGAAGACTGAAGGGGAGAGGTTCTCTCCACAAAAGTGTAAAAACAAAAAACGCACAATATAATGTTAAAAATGTGGCGATGCTTTAATAGCATCATGCATGTGATATCAGATGGGAACAAGACAGACAGTGACCCCCTCTCATCACTTTCCATATTCTGTATAAAAACAGTTTGTGACATTTATCCGCAGTGTGATAGCTATGTGAGTGTAAAAGCTGCTTGTCATATTCTGCAGCCTAACAACTCGCTGTGTTCAAACCTTCAGATCTTCTAAACCATTCGTTGTATTAACTTGAAATTTTTAAGGTACACGTAGAGGCATAGGAAACTGAAACTGTAGGTGCAAGTGGGGGACACTTGTGGCTAAACCTTTTTAAAATGTATTTACCATGGCGTTATGAGAATATAAATCTCTACCTAGCAAAATGTGCTGCCTGCTCTGTTACACATATCTGTCTGCATCTTACCTCAAACCCCAATTTCTCCAGAATTAAGAGGTGCAGGGAAACAAAAATATAGGAGGAAATGCTGTCCATCAAAATGCACTTCCTTGCACCTATATTTTCAGTTTTGTACCCCCACTCTCAGAAATTGGGCTTCAAATAAGAGAAGCAGACAGTAGTTTTATAGGTATAGATTTGTGACAGGTAAGTATATATTTAGGGGCCCCACCCCAATGCTTCTTGGTATGTTAGTGGCTCCGGGGGGGTCCACAATTTGCACTTTCAATTTAGGACTCCTAGTTGTACTTTCCTCAGCAACCCCAAAGTTCAATTTTCATAACTTTTTACATTTGTGACCCTGATATCTTGAATTTCTTTAAAGGTGGGGGTCTGAAATTGTAATAACTAGTATCTATGAGGGTCCCCTGTACACCCTGAAAATTACAGGTCATTGTGACTTACAGTTTAGGAGATATGGAGGTTTGTACACACAGAGCTGTGAGGATGCAGAATTCACACACAGAGCTGTGAGGATGCAGAATGACATGCAGAGCTAGAGGTGGATACATGTCACAGGCAGAGCTCGTGCTATGAGATGGGGGCGGGGCTACCTGTGTCTCCTTCACATGAAGGGTGAACTGTGTGCTCACCTCTCATTGGCAGCAGCAATCCTCCGAACGGATGACACAGAGCACAGAGCAGCCTCGCTGAGATCCGTGCATCCGAGGATGAGAGCTGCCGAGAGCTGGGCGGGGTATTCAAATCAGCCGGGCGGAGCAACCGGCTAAAAACCTCTGGGGAGAACTATGTTTCATAATCGTTTCCAGTGACTGATGAACAACGAGTGCTGTATCCCCTGCACCCATTCTGTTCTATAAAGAAGGGGGAGGCTGAGCAAGTGGCGACCCATTGTGTTTTCTTCCATTGATGTTAGCCATCATTGACTATCCTTGTTCATTGATCTGCCGTGGCGGATTGATGAACACTGTTAGACGACTGCTGTACACATGTCTAATTCTCGGCATAGATGAGCATAACCATTTATCTTGGGTGCCGATTTTCTAAAGTGTGTACACCACCTAAAGGTCAGTGTGTTAGAAATTGCAGGAGACCCACTTTACCTCCAAATCTCCCTTATCATATCTACATTTCCCAACCTTCTATTTTCCTAGCTCCAAAGTGAAAAAAACAAGGTCTTACTCTTTTGTTTCTGCAGGTATCTCATTTACCTCGTAAACAGGAGTGATGGATCCTGCTAATAGATATATTTTGGTCACTGGCTCTTTAAAGGTTTCTGTTATCACCTTTTTGGTCTAATATTGCACCAATTTCAGGTCAGCTTCAGTTATTTTGCTCCACGTTTTCCAAACTAATGCCCCGTGTGGAAGCAACTTTCATAATAATGAGTTGACTTCAGCTTAGCCTTTACCAACTGTTAGATGAATCCTCCCATCCCAGTTTTAAATAACCCCCAAAACAGAGTTTGAGGTTTGCCTCTCAAATCAATTTTATTTGACGCATAGAAAGCAACAAATCCTAATAGCAGAGGTTACACCTTTTACCCGGCTACCCATTACGAATACTCCAGGCTAGACCAAGCTTTTCTTTCAGTCACTTGTGTCCTATTACTTATTTCAGCGCAGATAATGTCCATTCTATTGTGGGATCATGATCCTCCTCTTTTTCAGTTTGAAGGCCTGGGGGAGGTGCCACATTCGTTCTGTTGGAGGCTTAACGAATCTCTTAGCAATTCCTCTATTTTGATCTTAGATCATAGATTGTGTCATTGCACATTAAACTAAAGCTACGTACACACTTCCAATTATTATCGTTGGTAAACGAACGACGAACGATCCTGCACGATATCTGCAAACGATCGTATAGCACCGATCCTGTACATACAGATAACGACACGATCGTTCGTAGATATTGTACACACAATAGATGCGATCGTTTGAACGATACAGGAAGTTACGTGCACCGCAGGAACGTTCGTTCATCACGCATGCTCAGACCATGGACGATCAATGAACGATCGTACACACGAACGATGGTCAACGATCGTCGTCCAATCCGATCCGCCGGTCTGGTCGTTCATTTCCAACGACTTTCCTCGTTCGTCGGCGTCGTTGGTTACTTTTTTTACGAACGATTTTTGCCCAATCGATCGTTCGTTCGTCGTTCATTTTGAACGATAAAAATTGGAAGTGTGTACGCAGCTTTAAACTGTACTTGACATGGGCTCTTCACCTAGGGTTACAAGCCTGGCTCTCTTATTCCTTAAATCAAGGGTGCCCAACCTACGGCCCGGATGTGGGCTGTGAGCTGTCAGATTCGGGCCTCTACTCATTCCCTCTCTGCTCGTTGTCTTGCGGGGGATGGGGCACATGTATCTTCTATGTTCCTCTATTGAGATCGTGGTGCCAGGAGAGGGAGCTGCTCCCTGCCTACCTTGTACTGTGAGATGATCCCAGCAGCAGCATGAGTGCTGTCTGTTTTCATGCAGCTGCCATTATCCCCATGTATAACTTTTTTATATCTCCTACACTGATTGGCATAGAAATGTGAAATTTTCAGGGTACACAGGGGACCTTAAGAGCCACAAATTTAAGCCCTCTACATGTAAGTTTCCAGACACGGGGTCACAAGCAAAAAATCCCAACAACAATCAAGGATATTTTCATATTAAGTGGGGCTATTTCAAGACCAAGGTCCCCAAAATGAGTTTGCATGTTGGTGACCCTCTGGGGGCAACTCTCAAGGCAATGAACATTAGGATACTGCGAATTGTCTGTATGGGCTGTGGTGCCCCTTAAAATTCACAAAACTTCAAGGCTACATTCAGTTTGGCGGTAAGGTTGGGATGCGGTTACACCTTCCTTGTGCCATGGAACGAACCCTGGCTCGGGGGAGACGTTCAGTTCAGTACCACTCACTGCTGCCTGCAGTCAAATCTGCAGACGCTGCTGTGCAAGGGACTGAGCGGGTGGGGAGCTGCCACATAGCTGGCCACTACATTCTGTGAACCCCAATTTCTCTGGAACAGAGAGATGTTGGCAACTGGAAATGTGGGAGCCAATAGGAAATTCCTTTTGTCACCCCCTATACCATTAAAATGTTATACCTATCATATCATGCTACCCTGTCACACACATAGTTGTCCCCTTACTCTCTATGAACCCCAATTTCTCTGTAAGAAAAAGGAAATATGGCTGCAAGTGCAGGACTCTTGTGGCTAAACTCACTCTTAAATTTTCATCGCTACAGCACCATCACATGATACAAAAATCTATACCTGTCATACTGTGCTACCCTGTTACACATAGCTGGCCACTTACCTACCACTGTGAACCCCAATTTCTCTTTAACAGTAGAGGAAGGGCAATGTAAAATAAGTGGGGGAATCTTGTGGCTATGCCCTCACAAACATTTTATCACTCCTACTATACATCGGTGCCCTGTCACATATAAATGTCCGCCTATGTTCTTCGAATCCCAATTTCTCCTAAAAGGGAAGCTGTAGGTATAGTAGAATGTATGATAGGTGGAGGACTCTTGTGGCTAACTCCCCTAAAATTGTATTGCTGTGGCGCCATCACAAGATAAGAAAAACTATACCTATCATACTGTGCCATCCTGTCACACATTTCTGGCCTCTTACTTTCTGTGAACTCCTTATTTCCTCAGGAATGGGCAGATGTAGGGCCCTGAAGATGTAGTAGTAAGAACATGTCCCCTTGGATATCTGTCACATGAATTGCATTTCTCTGGAAGTATCCATTGCAGAGATTCTTGATTTGTCATTCCTTTTATTCGGTGCATGTATGTAACAGGAACTAGAAACATTTCAATTTCATTTTCATCTAAAACTAGTCCAATGGTCAAATAGCTTTCCAGTTTTCAGAATTTTATGTGGACATGGTAGCAAAGATAGGCAGTTTGATATCATTAGACAATTAATTACATAGTAGATCTGGTTGAAAAAAAGACATAAGTCGATCAAGTTCAACCACTAGGGAAATAAACATATCCCAAATATAAAACCCTATAAGACATAGTTGGTCCAGAGGAAGGAAAAAAAAACCCTGGTACAATTTGCTCCAATTAAAAAACAATTCCTCCTGATTCCATGAGGCAATCGGATGTTCCCTGGATCAACGGTCATTGTAATTTTTATTTTAAAGCTTTATTACCCAGTTATATTCTGTGCATCAAGCTATTTCTTAAAGCAATCTATAGTAGTTGCTGAAACTACTTCCTGAGGGAGCCTATTCCACATTTTTACAGACCTTACAGTGAAGAATCCCTTCCTTATCCGGAGATTAAACTTTTTTTCCTCCAGATGCAAAGAGTGCCTTCTTGTTCTTTGTAATGATCTCAAAGTGAATAATTGGTAAGAGAGTTTACATATGAACTATTTATATATTTATAAAGGGTGGTCATATCCCCCCTTAAACGTCTCTTCTCAAGGTATATTAGATTCAGTTCAGCTAATCTCTCCTCATAGCTGAGCTCCTCCATTCCTTTTATTAGTTTAGTTGCCCTTCTCTGCACTCTCTCCAATTCAACAATGTCCTTTTTGTGAACTGGTGCCCAAAACTGGACTGCATATTCCAGATGTGGTCTGACCAGGGGCAGGATAATGTCTTATCTCTGCAGTCTATTCCTCTTTTGATATAAGAAAGTATTTTGCTAGCTTTTGATATTGCAGCTTGCCATTGCATGCTGTTATTAAATCTATGATCTACCAGAAACCCCAGATCCTTTTCCATTTCTGACCCCCCCCCCCCCCCCAACTGTATTCCTCCTAGACAGTATGAAGCATGCATGTTTACGTTTATCTATATTAAATGTAATTTGCCGCTTGGTCGCCCAATCAAACATCCAAAAGTACATCCAGGTCTGCTTGTATGGACTTAATTCCATTACATAGTTTGGTGTCATCTGCAAACACAGAAATGGTACTTTTAATCCCAAACTCTATATCATTTATAAAGATGTTAAACAGTAAAGGTCCCAACACTGAAGCCAGGGATACACCACTAATAACCTTAGACCATTCAGAGTATGAATCCTTAATTACAACTCTCTGGATGCGATCTTTAAGCCAGTTCTCTATCCATTTACAGATTGACTTTTCCAAACCTATTGACGCTAACTTGCATGTTAACCATCTGTGGGGTACTGCGTCAAATGATTTAGCAAAGTCCACATACAATATATCAACTGCAGTGACATTGCTGTTCTAAATTTGAACTTTAGCTCTGCCATTTTCCTTTGTGTACAAAGAGCTTTTAAAAAAAAGTGTTTATTAAATCCGCCTTTTCCTATCCCAGTTACCAACCCAGAGACATCCTTTGGGGGGCCTACATGCTGAGATCTGATCTTTTTTGCTGTTAATATATTTTAAAAAAATGGGGATTTGCCTTACTTTCCTTTGCAATCTGTCTTTTATTTTGATGTTTTGCACATTTTATCTCATTTTTACATCTTTTGGTATATTCTTTATAGTTTTCAAACAATGAAGGTGATCACTCATTTTTATATTTTTGGAATGCCCTTTTCTTGTTATTTATGGCTTTTTTGACATCAGCTGGGAGCCACATTTTAAGGTTTTAATTTTACCTCTTACACTTATTACCCATTTGAATATATTTTTCAGTGTGCTTGTGTAGGACAGACATGAAACATTCCCATTTCTTCTCACCTATTTTCTAGCCAGCCAATTTCCATTTCTAGAGAAGGACTTTGGTTTTCAGTATTGGGTGGAGGTTCACTCCTTTTTCCTGGATATGTATGCCTGTTTTGTCCCAGGAGCCAAGTCTCTGATATAATTTAAATTGAAAGTGAAGATGGCAGTGCCTGTGATGGAGCATGGACGGATAAGTGTAATTAAGAATATAAAAATGCAATCAGCCCATTTTAATATTTTTTGCATTTTATGTATTTTATTGCAAAAAGCCTCTCTTGCAATAGTTAACCTACCTGGTTGCAGTTTTTTTTTTTTAATCATGTTTAGTTAGAACTAAGGACTGTCTGTTGCTGCAGAAAACCTTTTCACAAGGTGGTACTGGTCCCTATAATTTTTAAATAGCACCAACCTATTACACAGACAGATACAGACAGTGACACAGGAGGAGGAGATGACCCTGATAAAAAAGAGCTTACTATCTAAAAGATTCAGTTGTTATTTTGAATGAAAAATTTACTCTGTTTTATACAAATTAAATGTAATTTACAAATACATTTGTTAACTGTTTAATTTGTGAAATAAAAAAAATACATGTTTTGATAACATTTTTTTTTTTTTCTTCTAGTGTATGTTGTAGAGGAAAGAAGAGATAACTCTGGGGAAAGTGCCTGCTTAACAGCTTGTTGGACTGCCCTTTGTTGTTGCTGCCTTTGGGATATGTTGACATAAATATTTTAAGATGCCAGAATGTGCAATGTCTTTATGCCATTTTTTCCTTACTGTGTCCTTGTTTTATTTAATCAGTTTACCCATTACATGTACTACTGTATCCTATTTAGTAAATTTGTCATTTTGTTTTTCACAATGGTAAACAACTTCTTCACATAAGCTTAGTGCACGCAATCCTTTTTTTTTTTTTTTTGCAGCTACTAATTAACACTTGATTGTTCCCTTTTAATGTAAACTTTTATCAATAATCAGTTTGCCTTTGTTTCTCTGTATAATTTATATAACAACATAACAAATGCAACACTTCTTAGACAGAAAACCTAAATACTTGTGTGCACTTAGCTAAAAAAAAAAAAAGCATGTTTGTCTTGTTACTCATAACAGAGTGATAGCTGAAAATAAGTGAGACTTTTTGGTTATCTGTTCTCTTTAACAAATGCAAATACATTTATTTGGAGCATATGAAATCTGATGTTTTTTTCTTCTGGAAATTGTAATTGTTACTATGCAACTATTAAAGAAATTAGGCATGTACAAATAGGTTTTTTTTCACATTATTGTTGTATCATTATTATTGTATCATCAAAATATTTGACAACACAACTAAAAAATAATCACAGAACTGTATATTTCCATGGGCTATATATATAGCTCCACAATCTGGTAAAATTGAAAACACTGGGCAAAATAAAAATTTTAGGCTAGTCATTAGTACCTATAATACCCACTGTTGGGAATGGAAAAAATTGATATTATTATGACTTAGGTAAAAGGATAACTGATGCCTCATGCAAAGCAGTAAACAAACAGCATTCTTTGTTACTAGAAAACAGCCATCAAAGGCTTTCTGTACAAAGACTATTATCAATATTAATAAACAGGATTTAAATGAGCAGAACGTAGGAGCAAGCCAAATAGGACAAGGAAGACCATTCCAGAGAGTTGGGGCAGCTCTAGAAAAGTCTTGGAGCCATGCGTGTGATGAGGTTATGAGTGAAGAAGTCAGTTGTAGGTCATCAAAAGAGCAGAGAGAGAGGCTGGGGGAGTTTTTTTTTTAAACCAGTCAGAAAGGTTAGATGGACAAGAACTACTGTGGAGGGATTTGAAAGCAAAGCACAAGAGTAATTTCATTCAAAGGTGAAATGGAAGCCAGTGAAGAGAACTGCAAAGAGATGAAGCGGTGGAAAGGTTGGAATGAGACTGGCTGCAGTGTTAATAATAGATTATAGAGGAGAGAGTCGGATTAGTGGAATACCAGAGAGGAGTATGGTACAGTAGTCCAGACCAGAGATAAGAGCGTGTACAAGGAGTTTGGTGGTCTCTGGGGACAAGTAGGGGTGGATTTTGGAGATGTTGCCTACGTGAAAGTGACAGTACCTGGCAATGTTCTGTATATGGGGGGTAAATGAGAGGGCAGAATCAAAGGTGACGCCACGACAACGTGCCTGAGGGGAGGGATGAATACCAGTGTTGTTAACAGGAATATACCGGGGGGGGGGGAATTGTGAATTTTTTGTTTTATCCAGGTTGAGTGTCCGGAATCGGGTCAGTCATCCATGATGATATGACTGACAGGCAGCATGAGACCTTATCCAGGACTGAGGGAGACAGGTCAGGGGTGGACAGATAAGTTTGAGTGTCATCAGCATACAAATGGTACTCTAAGCCAAAGGAGGATATGAGACTACCGAGAGAGGAGGTGTACAGAGGAAAAACGAACTGGTCCAAAGACTGACCCTTGTGGAACACCAACAGGGAGGAGTGTGGGAGAGGAGGAATTACCATTGAAAGAAACTTGAATGGAGCGGTCAGACAGGAAGCAAACCAAGAGAGAGCAGTGTCACTGATACCAATGGAGCACGGGGTTTGTATTAGAAGGGGGTGATCAACAGTGTCAAAAGCAGAAGAACGATGAAGAGAGAAAAGTTGCCTTGAGACCTAGCTGTGTGGAGGTCATTGTCCACTTCAGTAAAGGCTGTTTCAATGGAATGAAACAGCTTGAAAACCAGACCGGAGAGGGTCAAGGAGAGAGTGGGTGCTCATGTAATCAGTGAGTCTTTTGTAGACACGGCGCAAATGATTGATCTTCCATGAGTGGATGCCTGGGGATCATTATGACATTGGCCACGTTTACTGTTTACAGCAGCTCATCTCAGCCTGGGCAGTGATGGACTGTGTGGTTTTAGTGCAAGTGCTTGTGGCCACTCAAGCCATCCTCAAACCCTAGCAAACACTATGTAACTTCATAAAGTTCAAACAGCCATTTATCGAAGCTTACCATAAAATCTGTTGTTCCAAAGTCTCTGCAGAACTAACATGGCCGCGGTGGGTTGGCAGGCCCTTGAAAAAGACCAGAATGTAATCCATGATAACCATCATAACCACACAGACGTATAAGATATCCTAGAAGACATCATTCATAAAGTTCTGGAAGACAGCTGGACCGTTTCAGAGTCCAAACGGCATTACCAGATATAATGGCCGTCCCAAGTATTAAAAGCTGTCTTCCACTCATCTCCTTCACAGATACAAATAAGACTGTAGGCACCCCGTAGAAAACTTGTGAATACAGGACATTTTTAAGGTACAGTTTATAGAAATTTTTTTGAAACAATGCAGAGCTTGTAACAAATGCACATATAAAAGAAAATGTGGGTAAAAGTGACCATACCATGAATTAATTTATCATGCTGTAAATGAAACAAAGTTTTTTGATTGAATAATATGCTTTATTTATCACAATAACAATACAGTTAGGGTACATTCACCCAAGGAATTGCGACACAACACAAAAACTCTACATTACAATCCTCCCAATATTCACGCAAATAAATACCTACATTCCTGCACACTGCGGTGTGATGCCTGATGTTTGGTGTGAGACCAAGGCCCATTCCTCATGTCCTGCATGACTCCCTATACCCTAATAACGGTGCCGAACCTTTTTTCATTTGGCGGCCCCTGTTGACAGTGGGATAAAATTTGCAGGCCACAGTGCAAATAAACATTAGAGATGTATGTTTAAAACTAGAATAGTTTTTTGTGCCTAAGCTCAAACTCAATTTTGTAAATGCAGGCGATTTTTTTATGAACATGCCAATCATTGAGGCAAGACTCTCGCCAGGGCTATCTGTACGAAAAGAGCATCCACGTATATACCAAATATTAAAGACTCCTCAGGGGCGACTCATCATGCAACGGCAGACATAGCCCACTCTTTCCACATGTTTTATAAACCATTGTATAATTTATGACCTACCACAGAGGGGGACGGCATTAGTGACACAGATGATAGAATGATAGAATATCTTAAAGAGTCTGGTTTGCATGGTATCTTAGAAGATATGCTGGAGGTTCTAGACAAACAAAATACAGTTTTGGAGCTACAGAAAGCAGTTTCACGCTCTGCGTCTGGTAAGGCTCCAGGTCCGGATGGCTTGACACTACAATACTATAATAAATATTTTCATGTTGTAAGCACTCATTTAGTAGACACCTATAATGCAATACCCCAAGGCCACCTACCTACAAGAGATACGCTAGCAGCACAGAAAAATGTCCTACCTAAACCAGATAAAGACCCACAATCCTGCTCAAGTTACAGGCCCATTTCGCTATTGAACTGCGATCTCAAACTCTTTACAAGAATATTAGCTCAGAGAATAACTACAATTTTATCTGATTTAATTCACCCTGACCAGTGTGGCTTCCTACCTTTCAGAGAAGCACAGGATAATACCACCCCTACTTTGAACATTATCGATCATGTGCATTCCCATATTATGCAGTATATGCTCCTCTCCACAGACGCGGAGAAAGCGTTTGATCGAGTCAATCGGTCTTACCTGCATACACTACTAAGGTATATTGGTCTCCCAACTAGGCTCTTGACTTTGGTTCAGGCTCTATACTCCATACCAACAGCAATGATCAAAGTAAATGATGGGCTGTCTAGATCATTTCCTATTAAGAACCTGTGCTTAGATGTATCAGGGCTAATGTGAATATCAAGGGAGTCTCCATAGGTAACAGAATATAAAACTGCAGCCTACGCTGATTATTTGTTGTTTTATATATCATCTTCAGTTACTGCGCTCCCAAACCTATTGTCAGAATTCTGCCACTTTGCAGAGCTGTCTAATTATAAGATAAATCTGCAGAACTTGAAGGCCCTCAACGTCACCTTGCCAAAGGCTGTTCAACGTGCTTTAACACCTAACTTTCCATTTAAATGGGCAACCTCATCTTTCAAATATTTGGTATCTTCCAGTCTGATGCACGGAGTTGAACCAAATTTCATTTCACTGCTCTATGCAATTCGAAAAGACCTTAATAAGTGGCGACAAATGACATTTACGTGGTTTGGGAAATGTAACATCTTAAAAATGAATATCATGCCATGATTGCTGTAATTACTGTAGGTACTCCCAGTGAAAATCTCTATGTCGGTATTGATGAAATTTAAATCAGAATTCCTCCGGTTTATTTGGTACCCTGGAACTCCACGGATAAGTGTAAAAAAACGACTACCCAAGAAGGATGGGGGAATGGCTTTCCCTGAACCAGTTCTGTACCATCCAGCAGTTCATTTGGCCCACCTCATAGACTGGTGTACCAACAGAACAATGAAACTTTGGGTACAAATGGAAAACAAAGTCTATCCAACCCCTATAGACACTCAGCCTTGGGCACCAACATCCTGTACAAACATGATGCTAACACATCCCTTGATAGATTCTACATTTTAGATTGGAATCAAATACTTTAAATCACAGAATTCCTCAAACTATCTCCCCCCATTGTCACCAGTCCTAGAACACCCAGTCCTAGAACCTTAGAACTTTCCTTCTGGGCAAACAGACCCAGTTTTTAGATTATAGAGGACCACAGGATTGTACAGAGCTATACATTTTCGGGCGCATGGTTCATGGGTCCCACTCACAAGATTACAAATGGAAAAGGAATTACCCACGCTGAACAAATTTGCACATGATACAATTGCCATACCTCATCCGATCCTTATCGCCTCCCACACAGTTTCAACATCAGTTACTTCTACTGGAGTCTGTATGCCCAGGCATTTTCGAAGGCAGTTTCGAACAAAATTTTCTTATGTTGATGATCTGAAAATGTCATTTACAGAGCAACAAAAAGATATGCTATTGTACTTTGGTCGTAAGGCAGCTATCAGTAATATATATCATGAAATAAATTATAAGCTACTGACCCGCTGGTACAGAACTCCCGCTAAGCTTTCAACAATTTACCCTGACATTGACAACAAATGCTTGAGATATAAATCAGCTCCAGGGACGCTTCTGCATATCTTTTGGGACTGCTCTAAGCTATCGAATTTTTGGGCAAATGTAGCGGATATTACTTGCAAACTCACAGGTACAAATATTTCTGGTAAAGCCGAACTAGGGCTATTTCATGTTTCCAGCATTTCTAAGAAAGGTTATAAACACTCTCTGCTGCGCCATTTGCTTAATGCAGCGAAGGTGTGCATACCGGTGGAAGCAGGACAGCCCCAACCATTGGACAATGGTTGCGAAGAGTAAAAGATATTTACTGTATGGAGGAACTGATGACTATGGGAACTGCGAAGGCATGAAAAATTTACCCAAATTTGGTTCTCCTGGACTCAATACTGCACTACAACAGAGTTTAACACATTGCTACCCGACTCTCAAACTGCAAAATAGTGTTCTTCACTAATGGAGGTTGTTGGTTGGATACTTTGAAGATGTTATTAAGGCAGATGGTTTGTGTGACATTGTGTTACTGCTAAACTGCCTTTATGCACCTCTCCCCACCTACCCTTCCCCCCCTCTTGTTTTTTTTCTCAATTTTCTTCCTCCTCTTTTCTTGATCCGCTATTTTTGTTTAATTTCTAAGAGTTAAACTGGAAACGGATGCTCAGGTTTTTGAACATGCAATGGTCTTTATTTGCACAATACGTACAGTATGTACTGAATACTTGTTTTGTTTGTTCAATATGGGTATTTCAATTTGTTGTTTTGTTTTTAATGACACTGATTGTATCTCAATAAAAATGTATATACAAAAAACTAGAATAGTTTTAATTTAAAATTAAATAAAATTGAAATGGTTTTAGTTATTGTAATTTACATGCACCAAATTAAAGAGATGACAAATCAAGAATCTCTGCAATGAATACTTCCAGAGAAATGCAATTCATGTGACAGATCAGATGGGGGGGGGGGGGGTACATGTTAATACTACTACATCTTCAGGGCCCTACATCTCTTCGTTCCAGAGAAATTAGAATACCCCTTCAGGTGAAATTGGAATTCAAAGAACATAAGCGGACACTTATATGTGACAGGGCACCATGGTATGGTAAGAGTGATAAAATTTTAGTGGGGGGGGGGGGGGGTAGCAACAAGAGTCCCCCACTTTTCCTACATACTGCCACTACTATCCCTTTCTCTACTTTAAAGAAAAATTGGGGTTCACAGAAGGTAAATGGCCAACTATGTGTAACAGGGTAGCACAGTATGATATGTATAATTCTTTTTATTTTGTGATGGCTCCGTAGTGATGATATTTTAAGGGTAGTTAGCCACAAGAGTCCTGCACTTGTATTCACATTTCCCTTTTCTTACAGAGTAATTGGGGTTCATAGGGAGTAAAGGGATAGCTAAGTGTCACAGGGTAACAATATATGATGGGTATAACATTTAAATAGGAAAGGGGAGGGGGGAAAAAGGCATTTCCTACTGTCTCCTACATTTCCAGTTGCTAACATTCTGGGATTCACAGAATGTAAGAGTCCAGCTATGTGTATCAGGCAGCTCGACAGCCGCTCAGTCCCTTGCAGCACAGCATCTGCAAATTTGACTGCAAGTGGCAGTTAGCAGTACTGAGCATCTCCCCTGAGCCAGGGTTCCATTGCAAGAGGAAGGGGTAACCACACCGCAACCTTACCGCAATCCTGAACGCAGCCTTGAGGTTTTTGAACTTTAAGGGGCACCACAGCACACAGACAATTGGCATTACCCTAATGTTCATTGCCATGAGAGTGGCCCCAGGGGGTCCCCCAATATGGAAACTCAATTTGGGGACCCTGGTCCTGAAATAGCCCCACTTAATATGAAAATATCCCTGATTGTTGTTAGGATTTTTTCCTTGTGACCCCGTATCTGGAAACTTGTCCCCTGTGTACCCAGAAAATTTCACATTTCTATGCCAATCAGTGTAGGAGATATAAGGATTTATACATGGGGATAATGGCAGCTGCATGAAAACAGACAGCACTCATGCTGCTGCTGGGATCATCTTACAGTACAAGGTAGGCGGGGAGCAGCTCCCTCTCCTGGCAGCACAATCTCAATAAAGGAACATAGAAGATAGTGGAGGGCCGGATCTGACAGCTCACAGCCCACATCCAGATCATAGTTTGGGCACCCTTGATTTAAGGAATAAGAGAGCCAGGCTTTTAACCCTAGGTGAAGAACCTATGTCAAGCACAGTTTTAGTTTAATGTGCAATGACTCAATCTATGATCTAAGATCAAAATAGAGGAATCGCTAAAAGAGATTCGTTAGGCCTCCAACAGAACGAATGTGGCCTCTCACCTAGGCCATCAAACTGAAAAATAAGGGGATCATGATCCCACAATGGAATGGACATTATCTGCGCTGAAAGAGGTAATAGGACACAAGTGACTGAAAGGAAAGCTTGGTCTATCCTGGAGTATTGGTCTATCCTGGAGTATCTGACAGCTCACAGCCCACAGCCCACATCCAGGTCGTAGGTTAGGCACCTTTGATTTAAGGAATGGTCTTGAAATAGCTCCACTTAATGTGAAAATATTCTTGATTGTTGTGAGGATTTTTTATACTTGTGACCCCGTATCTGGCAACTTGTAAAGAGATTAAATTTAGTTTACACTGAAAATTTCTCGTGGTAGCATGATCCAGATAGAGGAACATAGGAGATATTTGCGCCCCTTCTCCCGCAAGACAATGAGCAGAAAGGGAATGGGAAGAGGGCCTGGTCTGACAGCTCTGTGGACCTGATGTGGCCCGCGGGCAGTAGGTTGGGCACCTTTGCCCTAACAGATTGCAAGCAATATCCTATATACCAAGCTTATACATTCCTAAAGAGCTCCCAGGCCAAAAGCTTTATTTGAGATTGCACACAAACTACAACATAATAACATACGTTCAATAAAGTTCAGGGGAGTAATGGGGTGAGGGTGTAGGGTAATGGGGAAGAACTCACAGGCCCGACGCTTTGAGTTCATTATTATTTACAAATGGTGCTTGGGAAAGAGAGAGAGGGGATGGGGGGGGGGGGTCCTTTCAGACATCCTCTTCCGGAAAATCTATCAAGGTGTAGTCCCTTGAGCAGACTGAGGACGATTCTGGGGCAGTCCTCAGTGGACATCCTCCCTCTGTGGTGGATAAGGCGCTTCCTGGCTGAGAAGGAAATTTACTTGTCACATCCTCCATTTTGTTTGTAGCCTACATTTTTAGCAGAACTATCTATGAGAAATGTATCAAGAAATCTGCTTCATTGTGTTGAGTTTCTCTTCTTTGTCTAAGGCTACGTACACACATGCAAAAATTGTTGTTAGAAAATGAAGTCTTGTCTGACTTCTTGGATGCTATAAAGTGATGCTTTCTGGAGTTAAGCGCTTCAGGCTTCGGCTTCCTCGGCGTCTTCACCTTGCTGTTCCTAAGTAGTCAGGTCTTCAGCCCTTTTGCCTTTAAAAAGGCAATTCAGCATCCACTACCAGGGTAGGGACTCAAGGGGGAAGTGGAACTGGGGGAAAGTGGTTACAAACTAACTCAATTAATCTGGTTTACTCTTAATTATGATGATCGAGAACTAACCTTTTTAGACTTGAATCAACCACTTGAAATGATAAGGCAGGCAATACATGCATGTGGCCAGTGCCCCTCCCCAAGCATTACGGAAAAGTATTCCCTAAATGCAGTACTTACAAACAAAATGCAACTGTACTGATAATCAGGAATTACATGAAAAAGCAAATTCATTAGGGTGAAGAATAAAAGAAAAAGGGTATTCTAAATCTTGCCTAAAAAAGGTTTTCAAACAAACTTGTAGTAAAAATAGGATGGACCCAGTCTTTAGAAAGTAGTAGTAGTTAATTAAGATTGATCAATATTGGTTTCTCCCTTTTAAATGTCTAAGGATGGACCCATGCTAATTTACATAAACGTATATAGGTGTGAGGCTTTCTATGTAGTAAAAACACAACATCAATTTTGTCTTCATTGATATGAACACATTTACAATATCAAAAATGGTATGCTTATGAAGCCAGTTGCAAGTCTGGGGCTGTACCACAATTTTGAATTCTCATATATAAAGATTTGAGTTCTGGATCACATTTAAGAATCCTATAGGTTGCAACTTGGATTTGATTTTTCAACAATTATAGTAGGTTGGTCTTGAATTCAGTATGAATGTCATCTCAGTGTGTGTGGTCTGGGGCAGCCTACCACCTGTGCAGCATTTGCTGAGCCACAAGAACTGTGCGTTCTACCCCATCCTGAAATGCTGATGGGAGGATGACTTCATTAATGTTGTGTCTCCTCCTCTTATCCCGATTAGCCAACTGTGCTCTCTCCCTGAGGATCGATTGTTGGGACTGCATATTAGCGCTTCTACTACTGCAAATTAATACCCTTGGGGATCACACCAGACATGATGGCAGGTATAACTTAATTTGAAGGGAGCTTTATTGGGTATTGGTTTACTGCCATGTATTAAATTTTGAACCAACCTGTTTAAATGAAGCATTGTGTGAGTCGGTGTGAGTAAGCAACTTGTTTATTTGTACATTTGCAGCGATGTATTTTTTATTTTGTCTCGCCAATATTTCTTCCCTCTTTGTAGGGTTAAAGATTTTACCACCACTAGGTATTTTTGACTTCTGACATAGATAGGGATATGAACAAATTATCTTAGTTGCCTTTTTTAATTTTTTCCCCTATTATTTTTGTATTGATATTTCATATAGATGCATTGTTTTTATGAACTCACCCTCTTGAGAAAAAGTCAAGGAGTGAAAAATTGTGTGAACATTATGAAAGCTATCTAGTCATGTTCCTTGTTAACATACAATGCAAAGGAAAACTTGTAATTATGACAGCAATATCATGCAATTTTGTGTGTAGTTTATAATGGAATCTGTAAACATTTTTTATTCCTATTGTGTGGTTTGGTACCTAAAAAGTCCCCTTGTATACTTTAGAAGGAATAATGTCCTCAAAGAAAACCAAATAGAATGGGAATGTTTTAAGTCAGTTTTACCCAAACCACACTGCAAAATACTGTTGTGTTTAGAATAGCAGTGTGAAAAAAATCCATATAGCAGCTTTTATTTCCATACAAGCAAATGCATTAAGAACACTGCATATTTTATCCAAAATCGAAACACAAGGAATTGATCAAATTTGTTATTCCTTTACAGAAAGTGAAAGGGGAATACTAGCAGTGGAGTTCAATTAGTGAGGTAATTTCTTTCTGTGAAAAAAAACGTGTCAATTACAGCCAATGTTGTACATGCTTATTAATAGTGCATATCTCTTGACTAAAATGGGTCTTTCCAGGCATTGTTCAGTAGAACAGTGTACTTTGTTTTCCCCTCACCGATCACTTTTTTTTTTTTAAAGAAGTGTAGAAAATGATAGGTTGCTCAGGTAAAATGATCTCAAATGCTTTAAAATGGAAACCAAAACCTGAAAGATGTGAAAGAAAATGGTGAACTACTGTTTATTTGAATTGAAGAGTAGCCAAGATGGCTAAGAAGGAAACTAAACTAATTGAAGGAATGAAGGAGCCCAGTAATGAGCCAAATCTATTCTCTCATAAGAGGTATTTAGGTGGGATAATGTCACCCTGTATAAATGTTTTTTTTATCCTAATTGTGTATCTAACATGAACATGCTTACAAACTCAGAAAAAATGAATATGTAAAAAAAATAAACACTGCAACAAATATTCTTAAATATTGTTTAATACTTTTCTCCATTTCTGTACATCACAACACCAAGTTATTACTGCTTGGGAACACTCAATCTGAAGATAAAGGTAAGAATTGTACCCCATTTTATTTATACATATGATGTGCCACTGAAAAGAACACATTAAGGATATATAAAAAAATTTGGCATTTCCAAATATAGCAAAAAGGAAAAAATGCTAATGCATTGAACATTAAATTAATGTTGTGAATACATAGAATATCTTTCCAAATTAATGCAAATTTACACCCAATTTTTTTTTTAACTCTTTATATTAGACACATATGCAATGGCATCAAGCAGTTGACCAATTCTGAAGCAAAGGATTAGGACTCAAATACCTGTTAAAAAAAACAGAACTAAATAAAATATTAACATTAATCTTTGGGAGCCAGTGAACATTTGTGTACCAAGTTATTTTAATTGAAATAATAAATTGTCCAGCTTAAATTGTGAGACCACAGCACATAGGGCGCTTCTAAACTCTCACAAGATTCTCAAGTAGCAGCGCTCTCGGCATCACAACATTGCGTACAGGCATTGGTGAAAAACCCCAAATAAAATCTTTGTATCACAGATGCTTTTAACAATGTCAGTGCACTTGTGCTGTAGTTTTCTACTTGAGGAATGCAAAGAACAGGGTTCTTTCTGAACACAGGATAACACATGCAACATTTATCATTCAGCTTTGACAGACAGGTAAAAAAGGCAATGTATTTTCTTTAGTGCCTTTTTAAAGCTGCACATAGTTCTCAATTTAAAAGAACATTGTTAACATTCATATATACCACATTTAGAAATGCCCGTAGCATTTAAGCTTAGGCAGACACCAGGAACAGTATAATACTATTTTGGTGCCAGTTAAACATGGGTCTAAATTAAAAGTGCACTTGTAGGCCAGCTGTACCTCGTGGGATTTGTTGCTCCAGTAGCGCTCAGAGCATAGTCACATGGCTATGATCAGGCTCCCCTCAATATATTGTGGAATGGTCAGAGTCAGCCTAGTCTCCTGTAACTGAAAAGCAACACTGCACCTACATTGGTCTCCAATCAGCAGTAGAACACTACTCAAGGGGGAAAAAAAATATATTAAAATAAGATGCTGCCACCCATCTTCTAATGCTGTGGAAATTTTCCCCCAAAGGTTTCCATTAATGATAGCATTCTGTATTTCTCAAGTAACATCAAAGCAGAACAGAATTGTACAAAACCTAACAGCTTAACAACTTTGACATTAAGCTTATTACATAGAAACAAACTCTGATTTTCAAGCACGTTTAATAAACTCCTAAAAATAAAAGTTCATCAACAGAAAAAGGGACTTTCCATCCAGAGTGCATATAAATCAGTCAGAAATGTTTTCAATTTAAGTAACTGACAGTAGGTCATGTCGAGTTACACATTACAAGAGAATTTGCACACTTTCCTGTGGTACCAGCTTATGGAAGCACAATATGAACTTCAGGTAAATCATGCAACACAACTGGAGTTACAGACCTAAAAGAGTAAATAGTTATATTTTGGAATAAGTCACAAAAATGACCTAAAATACATTCATAAAATTAAACTGAGCACCCAATCTCCCAGTCATCTGTCAGGACTTTTTAAGTTATTCTTTTTCTTAACTTATTCCTGTTAACTGCAGTGGATGTAAAAGATGGTTACCATACATAGGCTCCATGCTCTGTATCAGATATTAGATAATTCAGACAATTTTTTTTAACGATAAGAAGACAACTGATGTGCACTCGGCATGCTCTGTGCTGATACTTTTAAGCTGCACAGCATCATGCAAAGATCTAGGTTAATGATTTTGCATTTGGGACAAATATTACATCCTTAAATTGGGAGTGGTGGTAATAGGATCCACTGACCTGTTAAAGTAGCACAAATAGATTACATTTTGTAGAGGTCTGCTACATATTTTAAACTTTATAATGTGTACTAGCTGTCCCCACTATTTATCCCAAAAATTCAAACATAATATAAAATTAGAATAGTTTTCCCACTATGCAGAACTAAATAAAAAAAGTTAAACATTGTGTTAATCTGCATGAATATCATATGCATTGTATCTGGCTGTGTATAAAGATTAAAAAAAAAAATGATGGAATACAAGATCAACTTTTTTTAAATAAATGGATTTGTCAAACATGTCCAGGTGGCATAAATAAACCTTGCAGATGAATTCACTCTACATTATGACAAAACAGAACTTTATTTCTTATATCCAATGCTTATAGACAAAGTACTGGAAATGTTCAATATCTAAGGCAGGGACATGTGTCTCATCATAAAATTTCTTCTTGGGTTGGATGCTGGAGGGTTAGGCACACATTGCCAGACCCATGTCGACTACCTAGTAGTCATCAAGGTCAAAAAATTCATCTTCTCCACCTTGGTATTCCATTCCTTGGAAATCAACTCTGTACCGCAAGATACCTGCAAAAAGCAATATTTGTGAGAAAATACAAGACAACAAAAATAAAACTTGTCATATTCAATTTTGTAAAATTAGATATTTAAAAACACAAATGTATTGTCCTATATGATAATATAGTAAACACCACCACTGCTCCCTATACTAGTGAAGGACATGGCTTTTAGTTTTAAACCTGTTTTAAAGTTCTGCTTTCTGATTTCTTCACTATGAGTAGGAACATAGGATCATTCAGGAGCAACACTTTAGTGGTCGTTGGAATGGTCATCCCTGTCGAATTCTGCTTGCTCCTACTTTTGGCTCATTTAAAAGATCACTCAAAACCCATCATTTCAAAACTTGCCTACCTGTCATCTGTATCAAACCCTCACTACCCAACCATTCCATATCCTCCCTTTTATTGTGTGATACATTCACCACTTCTTTGTAAACTCTTCTTGGCAGGGTCCTCTCCTTGTTCTGTATCAGTCTGTATCCGTCACTTGCCACCCCTAATTTTCTAATTAGTGCATAGATACTGTAATATATCACATACTGTAATGTGAAGCTACATGTGCCGTTC
Source organism: Pyxicephalus adspersus (assembly GCF_032062135.1). Taxonomy (NCBI): domain Eukaryota; kingdom Metazoa; phylum Chordata; class Amphibia; order Anura; family Pyxicephalidae; genus Pyxicephalus; species Pyxicephalus adspersus. The sequence goes on from NC_092859.1 coordinate 53,064,668, forward strand.
ATCTCAAATTCTAACCAAACATTTTCAAATGGTATTCAGGGCAAGTACACCTAATATAACTCAATAGAGAAAAGTAGTAACACTTTAAAATAAAGATAGAATCCTTAAATGGAAAAAAAATTGTTCTAATAACTATAAACTAAATGTAAATGCTGTTCAGTTAGTGTAATCACAAATAGTAAACAGTTTTTTTATAAGCTACACTTTTTAAAGAGTGTACAGTAAATATAGAATTTTCATAATTCAATTCCTGGTTTACCTCCAATGCCACCAAATCCTTTCACAAATTGTGATCCTTCTTGTGACTTGTCTGTAACAATCTCCAGTGTTGCTCCAAATTTTTTGTAGTTATTAGCAAACCACTCTAGTAGAGGCATACTCTCTATTAGCTCATGTTCTTGTCCAGTCTAAAATATGAAATTCACAAAATTTAGTCCTAATGGAAAGTTTTTATTAAACAATAGTGACAGATGTGTTTCAGTGTTTTTGTCAATCAAAAGCAACCTTCACGCATCAGATAGCAGTTGGCTGGGATGAAAGGTTGTGCTCATCTCGTTTGAAATTCTAACATGTATACAGCGGCTATCTGATGACATTCATCAATCTGCCGGTGAATGACTGATTGGGAAAGATTGCTGTTCTTGAATTGCGAGATTCAGTTTAGCTTTTGCATGAAGCCAATCTTGGCTCAATCAAAGAGTAATTAAGCAATACCTGGTCTCTGCTATCCTTTAAAATGCCTTCTTGCTAATTAGCTTCGATAGCATATCCTCACCACGCAATTGCACTTCTGAGAACAGCAAATACAGAGGGGCAAACAGACACAACAAAAAAAACTGTTTTAGTTTATTATTTTGCTCTGATACTTTGCTGATTAGGGACAGCAAATATCAAGTCTTAGACCTCCTTTGTGGAGCTTTACACGGCTCCACATAAATTGCAGATATAGTTAAATGCGTACTCTGCAACAAAACATGCCATGGCATTTGCGACTATTGATATTTTGGTAGTAATGCTGTCACATAACCATGCAGTATTGACATATAAAAGTCATGGTTGATAAAGCAGATAGGGTTAAAAAGTAGGGAAACTACAAAAGTTTGTAATCAATGTTTACAAAGCATCTTGTGAAATGTTGTACTTTACAAAGTAAATGTTTAAAATTGTGGTACTTCCAAAATTACTGTGGAACAAACCACACTTTACCTTTCTTTTCAGATTAAGGTTTATGACCAAGTGTTCAGTAATGAGTTAGGGTTCAAGCAATTTAAAAAAAAGTGTTAGTCAAGTTATTTGTGACAAACCTGCACACTTATTTTCAGTGCCGAGTTCTGTAGAAAGAATTGAGAGCAAAATATTGTGTTTATAAAAAGTTCACAAATTAACATGTCATACCTCTTTGTCAGTGAAGTGTGATTTGTCCTTTTCCTGCTCTGGTGTTAAATATAGGACCTTCTCCTCTAAGGAAAAAATATACACCATTGTATATTTAAAAACATACACATCTACAACTTATTAAAAATACGATAAGTAAAAAAAACGAAAACAACCAACCTTCAGAGCCATTACATCTCAAGACGTATCTCATGATATCCAAGTTTTCATAAACTATCAGAATTTCTACAGCTCCCATTTCCAATGCTTTAAGTGTGTCTTCAACACCAAAACAGTACTTGCCTGTGTCTTGACTAATCTCATCAAAATATCTCCCTGTAAATAAACATTAGGGAATGGGGGAGGTAAATCATTTACAATCAGAAAAAAAAGAAAAAAAGATTAAAACGAATGTTAAAAAAAAAAAAACTAATCATGTCACCTGCACTATATTCAATATATAAAAAAAAATTTGCTCAATTTTGAAGATTTAAAGGCATACAAAGAATTTGACTGAGATACATGTCCCACCTTCTATTGTTTAGTAACTCGAAATAAGAACTAGGGAGAAATCATGCACATGATAAGGACACTGCTTTCTCAACGCTGATCACTGGATTTCCCAGTAGTAAACATTGTCTAGTGTTGTTCGCATTCAACATACCTTGAGGACAAGGGCAGTATGAAACATTTAAGATCATTCAGAATTCAATGGCCAGGTTTTGCATTTCTACTGGCTTTTACCGTAAAGAAAAACCCATTTGATGTAAACAAAAGCCCTTTAGACACTATGCTTTCTCTAGTTAATAGTCTAAACTTTACAAGTAAGGAAATTGGTTATTTTTTTATTCTTTATTTTTTTAACATACCTATTAACTTCTTCTCTTGGATAAATTTCACACTTGAAAGGACCTCTGTTGATAATTCAATTGCTTGGTTAAAGCCATTCTCTCCACCATATGATATATCAACCAATTTCAGGACCTTGGATTGCAATCGCTAAAAATGAAACATATTGTTATAAGTTTGCAATATTATTACTTAAAAATCACTATATTTTCTGTGTGGCTTGTATTAAAAAGCAGTGTTATTCCAAATGCAAGCTCCCTCTGAATTTCTTTTGAAACATTGGGGATCTGACAGTGCTTCCAAATCCTAATTTGAAAGTTTGCATTGGGTGTTTATATAGTTACATAGTAGGTCAGGTTGAAAAAAAGACATAAGTCCATCATGTTCAACCACTAGGGAAATAAACATATCCCAAATATAAAACCCTATAAGACATAGTTGGCCCAGAGGAAGGCAAAAAACCCTGGGTACAATTTGCTTCAACAGGGGAAAAAAATTCCTTCCTGATTCCACGAGGCAATCGGATGTTCCCTGGATCAACAGTCACTGTTATTTTTACTTTAAAGCCTTAATACCCAGTTATATTCTGTTCTTAAAGCAATCTATAGTAGTTGTTGAAACTACTTTCTGAGGGAGCCGATTTCACATACCTTACAGTGAAGAATCCCTTCCCTATCCAGAGATTAAACTTCTTTTCCTCCAAACACAAAAAGAGTGCCCTCTTGTTCTTTGTAATGATCTCAAAGTGAATAATGGGGAAGTGAGTTCTCCATATGGACCATTTATATATTTATACAGGGTGATCATATCCCCTCCTAAAAATATCTTCACAAGGAGAACAGATTCAGTTCAACTAATCTCTCCTCATAGCCGAGTTCCTCTATTCCTTTTATTAGTTTAGTTGCCTGTCTCTGCACTCTCTCCAATTCCACAATGTCCTTTTTGTGAACTGGCACCCAAAACTGGACTGCATATTCCAGTGTGGTCTGACCAATGCTTTGTACAGGGGCAGGATTATGTCCATCTCAGCAGTCTATTCCTCTTTTTTTTTTTAATACAAGAAAGTACTTTGCTAGCTTTAGATATTGCAGCTCGGCATTGCATCCTCTATGAAGTCTATGATCCACCAGAACCCCCAGATCCTTTTCCTTTTCCATTTCCAACCCCCTCCCCCCCACCCAACTGTATTCCCCCTAGACAGTATGAAGCATGCATGTTGTCACCCCCCAAGCGCGTAACTTTAAATGTATCTGTATTATATGTCATTTGCCACTTGGCTGCCCAATCAAACAGTACATCCAGGTCTGCTTGTAGATTATAGACATCCTGTATGGACTTAATTCCTTTACATAGTTTGGTGTCATCCGCAAACACAGAAATGGTACTTTTAATCCCAAACTCTATCATTTATAAAGATGATAAACAGTAAAGGTCCCAACACTGAACCCTGGGGTACGCCACTAATAACCATTAGACCATTCAGAGTATGAATCATTAATCGCTACTCCCTGGTTGCGGTTTTTAAGCCAGTTCTCTATCCATTTACAAATTGACTTTTCTAAACCTATTGATCCTAACTTGCATAATACCCTTCTGTGGGATATGTGTGTCAAATGCTTTAGCAAAGTCCACTCTATCAACTGCTATTCCACTTTTTACCTATTTACTTACTACCTCTAAAAAGAGAAAATTTGTTTGACAACTTCGGTCTTTCTTGAAGACATCCCGACTATCACTTATTAATTTTCTAGCAGAAACTCCTCTGTTCTTTATCAAACTCTCTAGGACCTTTCCAACTATGGACGTTAAACTAACTGGTCTGTAGTTAACCTGGTAATGACTTTGCTCCCTTTTTAAAGATAGGAACCAAATTAGCCTTACGACAGTCTATTGGTACCAAGCCAGTAATTAGAGAGTCACTAAAAATTAGAAATAAGGGCTTTGAAATAACTGAGCTCCCCTCTTTGAGGACACGTGGATGTAATAGCCAGATTCCCCTCCGATATCGGCCTTGAGCCGATTATCGGACGAGAACCATTGCAAGTGTGTACGTAGCCTAAGAGTCACCAAAAACCGGGGCCAATCGGGTCATAACCTTGCTTGTCTGTCATACATAAAAAAAAAAAACAAAAAAAAAACCAAAAACAAAAAAAAGATCTCACCTGATCAAACATGTCAGATTGACTGAGTTCTGTTTTGAAGTCAGCTGACCCAGCCAATACGAGTCCAGCTACATTTACTTTATCACCAGAAATAAAGAGCTGTACAGCCGTTTCTGCCACTTTTCTGACATAATTGTGGCGCTTCTCCATTCTTAGACGTGCAAAACGCAAAGCAGACTGCCCTCCTCTGCCTGTGTCAAAGAGGAAAAAAAATGAGATTTGTTACAAATATAAAATAAATGTCAAAAACTATTTTTTAGTTCCTTTACTTTTTTTCCACAAACTCCCTTGAATGCAACCAGACCCCCTACCAAAATACCTCCACAAAACTACATTTACTGCTGCCCCAAAGTATACATCTTAGATATTAACTTCTTCCAGATGCCTCCATATGACTATTCGAACCACAAGATTTATATAAGGTTAGCAGATGACCAACGAAATTGAAGGTGGGGGAGGTGCAAGTAATCTGTATTTGAGAGTTTCCATGAAGTATATTTTAGGATTTACTCTTCCCAGTTTTCCAGACAATTGTAAAATTTTGAATTCCTGATTTCTGCTTTGATGACCATAGTCAACTCAGCAAACAGAGGAAAAGGATTTGTGTAGTGTCTCTGTAGGTTGACAAGCATTCTATTTCTTCCCTAGCTATAGGATAATAAATACAATATATACACAGAATTAGCCCTTTCCATGCAAAAACTGATAGTCTGCTAAAGATAGACAAAACAAAAATTTTTATTTACAAAATTAAATAAATAATTTATCTTGTAATATTAATCGAAAATATAGTTTCAACTTCAGATAGTTGTCCAATATTTGTGCAAGTAGTATGGAAATCAAAGCATCACTTTGAAATTCAGTAGATTCTATTCTTTCAAAATCTATATGGTTTAGTGGGTCTTTCTAAAACCAAAGTTTAAAACTAGAAACAAAACCAAACCATTACCTTTAAAAGGGACATTTCGCTCAAGGTGCTGTAGGCAGGGCCACACAGCAAAAATTGCTGGACTGAGGACTATTCAAGTTCAAATGGCTATTTATTAGCACATGACCGATTCATTCAGATACTTACACCACTGGCAATAAGGCGTGCGTGTTTCCATTCCATTCCTCTCTATTAGGCTGGGTCTACATGGACGTCTTCAAAAACGCATGTAAACGTTCCAACTGCATTTATATGCAACTTTTATTAGAGTTTTAAAGTTTGCCGCGTTTTCAACGCATTTACGTTTTAAGTTCTTTTAAACGCGGGAAATCGTCCCATTGAAATGAATAAAAGCATTTATCAGCGTTAACATTTTTTTAAATGTTGCAAGCAATGTTATAGATAACGCTAATAAACATGCCTCAAGGAAACATCCTGGTGTAGATTAGCCTATTGGAATTTCTAACATGGGCTTTTAAAGCCTCGAGTTAAGCGGTGGGGAAAACATCCAGTGTAATTATTGTGAAAAAAATATTGTGCCATCTATATTTTTAAATAGGATTTATTTAGTGGCAACATATTATACAGCGCTGTACATTAAATAGGAGTTGCAAATGACAAGTACAGACAGTGACACAGGAGGGGAGGACACTGCCCCAAAACACACATGCCATGCGCCTAGCTGAGCAGTAACTACAAAAAACTACAAGATCACCTCCTACTCTGCCATGTAAGGATATTAACATGGGTGAATTACATATAAGTTTTACATTTATTCCTAATAGGAAAGCCCATATCAAGTTGTGTATCTATGGACCAATGAGGAACACAAGTAAATGTAAGGCCATACCTCCAAAAATATAAAATGTGTTTAAGGAAAGAAGAAACAAAAGTTTTTTTTGGCAGGAGATATATATATATATATATATATATATATATATATATATTAAAGTTATGTATTCAAAACATCTTCATACATAATTACATAGTTATACATTAGTGCATCCCTGGCCCAATAAACAGTCATGGGGTTTGAATGTCATAACTATACATAGTTGTGTTCTTTCTTTCCTTAAACACATATTTTGGTTAAGTGGTAAACTTGATAGTAGTTCAGGATTAACATCTTAGTTAAGGCTTGAAAGTTTAAATCTGGTGACAATCTGATTACATTAGTATGTTACAATATCTTCGATTTACATAGATACAGAAATGGCTAAAGGTCTACACACAAACACAGCTTTTAATATGTATTTCATCTGAAGTGTTGAGAATATCAGACTGCAGTCTTGGCGAACCATATACAGTAAAACAAAGTGAGAAAATATAAGCAAGTTTCTCGTGTTGTATAGCATGACAAAATACAGTTTTCACTTTACCGTGCTTCTTTGGAAGATCTACAGTGAATTTGTGTAGCACTTCTCTTGTATTTCCTTGAAGAGTTCCAAAAAGTGCCCCGCTACCATCTATTACAATGAATCCAAACTTGCTATCATCGGAAAGAAGAGCTGTGAGAGCCTGTAATAAAGTAAGTATAAAGAAAAAGTGAGTTTGGTGACTGGAGACAACTTTTGGAAACTTATGGAACACCCTCCACATGCCTGAATACAGTACTTACACATTTCAGCTACTGCAAAAGTATACACCTCATGGACCAAGGCAATTAACCATACAGCTATAAGCCTAATGATTTTGGCAATAACATTATTTAGGATGCATATACAGAATTGTTGGTTACGACAAGCATTTCTCTTTGCAATATTGAAAAATCACAAACAGGCACTGGGTATTACAGATGAATTGGAGCAGTTGGAATCCCTTATGGTGCAGGTGTTTAACTTGGTTTGAAATGCTTCATGCAGTTTCTCCAGTTGGTCTGTCCCTTAAAACGTTACATTTTTGGTTGCCAAAACAGGTCTTAAATTGATCGTAAATTCTCAGGACCTGTAGATTTTACACACAAGCTGGTTCCACTGCCCATACAGTGAAAGTAAAACCCTTTAAGCATCGAAAGAGAAAGGAGACGTTCCACTTCAGAAAACTAGCCTGCACTTTAGATACAGGATGTACCCAAAAAATGGAGACCCACCTTTGCACACCCTAAATGTCAATCTGGGGATCCAGTTGACGCCAATTCAGGTATTTGAAGGTAAATGTGAATATCCACATCTGTGGTTCACTTTGAAAACTAAGCAGTAAAATTTTCGCTGCAGCAATTATCTAAAAATTGGGAGGTTCAAAGTCAAGCCTGAGCCTGATAATGAACCACTGCAGTCACAATCTGGTTATAAATACTTAAGACTGTTGTGAAATTTTTTAGTTACGGCTTTACTACCACAGAGTAATCAGTAACCTAGAGCTGCATTTGCTTTTGCCCACAGCGGATGAAAAGCATTTATCATCAATGAAAAAGCTCTCAATGATGGGCCACTTTCGTCTTTATCGGTGTTTGGAAGACCAACAACTCTTTCAGTAACAGTGGCCTCTAAATATGGAAAGACATGTTCAAATTAGCCCTGTACTAAATAATTAGAATAAAAACTAAGGGAGTGCCTACAAAGATCTTCTGGAAGTGGAAGAACAGATAGAAGATGCTGACACTTGGCGCTGGAACATTGACAAAAGTGTTTTCCCAGTTTATTCCGCTTAAGATATTAACATGAATATAAATCCATACTAGCTAGTCACATATTGGCAGGTCCCACCAGCAGGATGGAAGATGTAAAAATAGCATACAACTGGTTACTGGTAGAGTTCTTAATTTTTACATGAACAGGCTCTACCATGACTGTGGCTACCATACTGGGTGGGCAATAAACAGATCCAAAATGGGGTAGACCACCTCAATTTCTTACTAAAATGGAAACAATTTTAATATGGATGGGGAAGATGTTAGATGAAGTGCGTTTTCAATGAAACGAAGTTCGAAGAAATTTTTTTTTTGCAGGCTCCTAGGTTCTAAAAGGCCCAAAAAGCAGAAACAATCGGCTAGTTTAAGTGTGGCACACCATGTCATTAGGAGGTAATTTCTTAATTTTAGAGTAATGGCAGCTCTCAAATTTAACCCCATTACAAGGAGAATAAAGGAACCATCGCATTTACAACTGCCGATACTTCAGAATCTACTAAGAAAGGCTGAGGGCAGTTCAAAGGTTTTTTTTTTTTTACTGACTTTACTATTAGATGAAAGTTGTGAAAATAGCATGTCAAAATGTCCTTTCCTAAAGTAGTTCACTGGTGTATTAAGCCCACTGCGGAGTTGTCTCTAGTATGAAGCACACTAACTATTCTGCAGCCTAATATTTATACAACTTTGTATCTGGATTATACCTGACTAATGAAAAACATTCATTTAATAGGATTAAGAAATTTTTGCTTAGTGTTAATATCTTTTAATCAGGGTTATACATTACATTCTACATATATAAATCTATGTCTTCTGCACACTGAGTGTTGTGGGAAAGCAGAGGTGGTTTCCCACAACACTCAGTGCCTGCTTTAGACACCTGTCTGCACTCTCCAGATATGCTCCTTTTTAAATATACTTACGCTTAACCTGCACACCACCCGAATATTAGGCAATCAAATAAATGGTCCCTGGAGCCTCCCTCTGCCCTGTCTTCAGCACACACAGGAAAAAGGCAGCAGTCTCTTCACAACTTTCTGTCTGCTACAAGAGCTTGGAAAAACTTAGATGAATCTAAGAAGCTGTTCCATTAAGTATTCATGATGAAATTGAAAGGCTTCTTGGGCGTATAGTGGAGGAATGTGTGCTTGTTTCTAAATAAACTGCAGGGCTGAGTATGTGTGTGTATAACGGAGCAATGTATGAATGTATATAGTGCAGATTGTATAAACCATACAAACTTCAAGGCTCTTGTGCAGGTTTCTGTGAACAGTGCATCTGTTCTTGTGTAAAATGTAGGGCACTGCGCATGTTTATGTATATGGTGCAAATCACATATAGTGCTCGGCTGTGGTTTGTTTGTGTGTATAGAGAAGGCTGTGTGTATGTGTGTATGTATGTATGTATGTTTGATAGACACACAATCATATAATCATGGTCCTACTTTATAAAAAGTGTATGCTCCTTTGGTTGGTGGAACATTTTATGTGTATATTGTAGTGAATTAAGCATCCCATTAATCATATTTTTTCCATTTTGAAACACAAAGTCTGCTGTTTAGGAGCATTTTACACTAACAAGAGACTGGAATCATTATGTGTGCCAATGTATTATAGAAGATGATCATGGTAAAGCATGTGATGAAAAAATTAGAAATAAAGTGTTGGCCATTGTTAATGAAAAAGATAGCAATGAAAACCTTCCAAATGTCTACTGGAGAGCAAACCCAACTAAGAAGATTCTTTACATCTGACAAAGTTACAATACCAATGACACCAAAAAAATTCTAAAGCCACATCATTAAAATGGCAGTAAATAGTATACCCCTATCATTTTCACATCCAGTCTTTTTAGACAAATAGAGAAATGGCTAAAAAAAAAAAAAAAAATTAAAAAATTTGAGGTTTTTTTTGGAATGAGAAAGTGTAAGGAAACTTAAAACTGAAGAAGCCAAATGAAAAAATAAAAATCCCTGAAGGGACATGCATAAGTGGATGCATGTACACAGAACATTATTTTACAATTATTGTAAAGCTGCGTACACACGTGCAATTCTTGTCGTTGGAAAGGATCTTTCACGATCCTTTCCAACGACAAAGGAATACACGATGCATGAACGAGTGCTGTACATACACCACCGTTCTGCTCTATGGAGAGGGGAGGGGGAGAACGACGGAGCAGCACCCCCCTGCGCGCTCTCCCCCTTCCCTTGCATTAGGATCGCTCGTCGTTCATCGTTCGTGGATCCGCCAGGGTGGATCCACGGACGATGAATGACGCCGACTGTACACACGCCAGATTCTCGCCCAATATCTGGCCGATGCCGATTATCGGGCGAGAGAAGCAGCATTAGATTTGAGGAAGGCTTTGGATGATATTGCTGAAAAACGAATCTAAGCTTAATAAAATTTGACATACGCGTCATGCAGCTGCTCTAATTGCAAAGTTGAGACAAGTAACTGTTGCAGCCAGGGCCACTAAAACAGATGCTATTATAAAGGGAAGTGCTGGAAAAAGCAATTCCAGATCAATCAACAAGCTGGGAAATTACTTATTTGATGATAAAGCGTTTGCTTGAGCTAAAAGACTTTCTTGAAGAACTGGACAATGAAAACACTAAACTAAAAGTCAGTGGGTGCAAGAATTAGAAAGGCTTGCAATATAAACTTCCCACATGGCAATCTTTTTTTGGAGCTTGATATTTTGTCTGAACTAAAGTGGTGGTGGTTGGTTAATAGTCGGTAGTATTGTATCTTCAATGAAGAAAACACAGGGTTCTTTTACTGGATAATCAGATCGTGTTAGCGGACATTTATGTTGAACCAACCAACAAACTGCTATTGGAAAAAAAGCACTGTGACATAGCATTATGCAAAAAGGGGTTACTAGCTGAAACACTTTGTAGCCAACTTGGACAACGTGTAAAGGAATGAATGACTAAACAGACAAAACGACAGTAAATGTCAAATCAAAGAAATTCCTTGCTAAAGGATTAAAAAAAAAGGTGAAAAGTATGACTGCTCTCAAAGTATAGAAGAAGCTATCCTTTTTATTCAGACAATGTTAGCCATGTGGCTCGAACTGTAACAGCAATGCAACCCACCCAAGTCCGTGTTGAAAGACATTTTCAGCTATGAAAATATTCAGATCAAATTTAGGAGCTTCTATAACAGAACACAGAAGCAGTTCCGTTCCCGAGAATGGCAGTTAATTTTGGACTATATTTACCAACTATTTTACAGTTATATGCCAAATTTAACTAACATTTAGGCCATTTTAGTCTATTCAGTTCATGCCTGTTATCTAGTTTTGCATAGTTCCATCCTCACACTCCACATCTGGTAGCCACTTGGGAAATCTGTTGCATTCAAACTTTTCCTTTCTTGATAAGCCAACTACTTGGATGCAAATTAGCCCTTATAAATTGAACATCTTACACTTCTATCACCTAAAAATTAATCTGTCCCTTAAAACCCACACTTCTTGGGAATATTATTCTATTTTGCCATAACCGTTTACAAGTGACTATTATAACATCACAGAAAAGCGAGAGAACATAAATCCTCACCTATATATAAAAGTTGTTTCTGCACTTCACCTACTCAAACATCAACAACCGAGCACGACATAAGTCTACAAAAATATCCTGAGGAAGCCAATAGGCGAAACGTGTTGGGTTTAGGAGAAAAACACAAAGACTCAATGCAATATTGTGCATCGCTTTATGTTTATTATATTGTACCACCCCACTTAAAGACTTGCTGTTTAGCACAGGTGGACTGTATAAATAATAAAGATACTTTGTTTTGAACGTTGTCTCCAAAAAGCCGCTCGTTGTTTGTACCTCACTGGATACATATAACCTTACTAGTTAATTTTCCTAGGACACAACTTATGAAGCAAATAAAAAAAATCATTACTTTAATCTTTGCACCCACCTAAAATTTGGATTTTTTATTTATTAGGATGATGCTCTAAATTTGAATCAAGTGAAAACATTAATAAAATGTTGTAGCACCTTACCTCAGTATGAAATTTGTTGTCACACAAGTACAAAGATGTGTTTATTGGTTTAAATGGCTCAAAATCAATGTTTACTTTCTTCTCCTTTCCTTCTTCTGTTACAATTGTTCCACAATAAACAACTAAGCCATTTGGTGGTACTAAAAAATAAAACATTTTAAAGATTGACCAGATGCACTATTTTATTAGGTATATTTTTGTTATATCATTTACATATAAAATAATGTAGTTACTTTAAAAACTGATCCCATTTCCCTTGCAAGACATCAAAAAAGTGTAAACCTATGTTATTTTAAAAACTAAGAGATAATTTGTACAGGTATGAAAAAATATGGAATCAGTTACATATAAAAAGCAATGAAAGGTTGGTAGTTCAGCTTTCTACTCAACTCTTTTTAGCTGGGTGCACCATCCAGCATTTTTAAGTAACCACAGAAATACTACTCTGTAAAGTTGTGTCATAATACACAGATGTTGGAAAAACGGGACATACCAAGAAGGTGGGCATTAGAAAGTTGAATTAATGTATTGGGGGGGGTAGAAAGCTGGAAGAATTAAAGGGCTTTCTGGATTCTGATGGCAAAGTTCTCCCCAGTTAGACCTGGGCAGGTGAGAAAAGCAAAACTAGGATAAGAATGGGACACCGGCAGCCTCATTCCCATCTGCTTGTGCTGTGGATTCTATGAAGAAAAAAAAAACCCTACAATATGTATCTGCACGAGTGGGCGCGCGTAATGACATTATCGGCAGCACAGTGTGATCACTTTGTGTAACTGCATGTTCTTGCAGTCCTACAACAAAATTTTCAGGGTGTTCAGGGGACCCTCATAGCTAGGAGTAAATCCTATTTCAAGATTTTAAGAATTTTAAAATAGGTGGACCACAATTTTAAAAACTTGTGAAAATACAACATTGGGAGTGTCATTTCAAAAATAAGTGAGCCTAGGGGCCTTTAAATGAAAATGCAAATTGGGCCCCCCCCCAGGGCCACTTACATAGCAAGGAGCACTGGGGTGGGGCCCCTAAATAGATAGCTACCTGTCACAAATCTATAACTGTCATACTAGGTTACCGTCTGCGTCTCTTCTTATGAATCCCAGTTTCCCCAGAATGGTGGGGTGTACTAAACCAAAAATGTAGGTGCAGTGAGAGTCACTTTTGGCTAACCCCCCTCCCAAATGTCATTACTTTAGCATCAAAACATGAAAAATCCACCATCAAAATGCACTGCCCTGTTACACATTTCTGCCCACTTCTCACACTTGAACCCCAATGGGGAGATGTAAGAAACTGAAAATATGTGAACATCTGTGACCAACATCCCCTAAAATTTCATCACATTAGAACCTAAAAAATCTGCCTATCATAACGAAATTGGGTTTCTGGTACTGGAAGGGTACAGTCATGTGCAACAGAAAGGCACATATGATGGGAAGAGTTTTTTATGTTGTAATTAAGATATGGTGATCAAAGCTTGGGGGGTGTTAACCACAAGTACCCCCCCCCCCCCACTTGCACCTATAATTTAGTTTACCCGCACCTCTCCATTCTAAAGAAATTAGGATTCGTGGTAGGGAAGTAGACAGGTATTTGTAACAGGGCAGAACATTTTGATTCACAAGGTATTAAAGCCTAAAATCCTTTTTTACAAGATCTTTAAAACAATTTAAAACAAGTGTAGTCTGTTTGAAAAGCCACCCCCCCCCCCCCCAAAAAAAAAAAAAACAGTTCAAAGAAAAAGGCTTTTCATATCGTAAAACAGAACATACTATTGACCTGCAAAAAAAAACTTAGCAAGAAGTGCTGTGCAATCTGCACTGCACCAATACCCATCACCAACTTGATTGAAAATGTTAAAGGAATCTACACAAATATATAATCTTCTTAGATATATGGATAGGTAAAGTTTTAGGTTCAAATTTGAAAACAAAAATAAAAAGATACAATATTCAGAACACTTCAAAAAGCAAAAAAAGTTAGGAAAATAACACTCACAGCATAACATTTCCTATATGGATTTGTGAGGGAGTAAAACTTCCCAAAGTGCTGCATTAGCAGCATACCAAAGACACCCTCACCTTTATTATAGAGCTTAAGTCTCTGTTGCACAGATGTAATTGCTCCCAGTACTGAGAGGCGGTTCACACGAGACTTGATGTTTGAAGCTGTACCAAACTCATCTGCCAACATCTTGGCCACCCGTGAAATTTGGTCTTTCGGAGGAATAATCAAAGAGATCATACTGGTGCCATTCCTATGGGGATCAAAATATGAATATTTGTAAGCAACAAAAAATGACTATAATGTTTAAGTTACTGCAGAATAAACGCTAGATTTGTTGATGGGCATCAGAATAACACTGGTGACTGGTATTATCACTAGAACCAAGTAGTGTGCCCCAATACTACTATAGTCAAAACATTGGTTTAACAAATAAGTCAACGTCAGTAGACAACCAGCACAAATAAGTTTTGATCCAGCTGTAAATTATTATTCCGATATGCCAATTCTCTTAACGCCATCTAACAACTAGAGGCTTACCAACTACTGTCCAAATAGGACTAGTCATTGCCCACATTAGACTCTATGACCATTCAAAATTACCATGTAAAGAGTGGTCTGATTTCAAAATCAGCTATTTAAGAAATACCAGCTGTGAGAAAATGAGAGGGGATTCCTCTAACGTTGGGAGACTTCTACCAACTGTGTTGCATCCTTAATGTGCCACTGGGGAAGTTTCACTTCCTTTCCCAGGAAGGATTTTTAACACTTTTCCACTCTATACAAATCCAAAAAAACAAGGGTTTTGGCCAAAAATACACTTTAAATGCAAGTAAAAGTGTCAAGCAGCAAAATATTAAACGAAGCAAACACTGAACAAATACTTGCATTAAAACAAAAATATGATAAAGCTTGTGTAGAGCAAGGACAGGTGACCTTTTTCACACAGTAAATTCAAGGGATGGCAAATTCAGCAAGGGGTTTACTGGTAAATACTTTGCATTTGTGACACTGGCTAGTTAAAGACAAGTGGCCAGCACTGCCTGCTATTTTGCTTGCAGATCTTTTTCCTCAATGCCTTACAATTACCTGTTTACAATGTGTCTACAAAAATTAAACAAACTGGAAGATGCAGGTACTGTTCTTTTGTGCTGCTCATGGCTTTTTCTCAAGCACAAAGTGGGATCATAAAAAGCACAAGTGCCCTATTGCTTGTCCCTACTACGGCTGTGGGCTGTTTTTGTGCACAATACAATGTTTGGCAGTCCATTCTTCAGAAAGCGCTATGCAAAGCAATGCACACATCAGTGCATTGTTAAGGTAGGTTCAGACCTGCCTCTGAATAGTACCACACACTGACACCCCTATTCATTCCCTATAGGGTTGCCACAGGGAGAAGCTACCCAAGTAACAAATGCACCACAACCTAACTGCAGGTGTGATCCTAGCCTTAAGGTGCATCAATAAAAAAAAGCAAGGCAAACATGGACACCTACACACTAAGAGGACCAAGCCCTAACATTTAACACTGCACATATACTGTCAAGGGGCTTTAGGCAAGGATACCTCTTTTTTGTAGGACAAGAAATTAAAGGGTACTTGCTTAGGCACTTTTTAATATGTCATGCTATTGATAGGTGTAGTTTAAGCTCACATCTGCAATACAAGACATAAGCTTATTTTAAACCTTTTCTAAAAGGCTTTAAATTTAAAGTGATCAGGGCAGATGAACACTCAAATTTGAAATAAAAAAACTGGCAGTCACTATAGTTAGAGGCAAGTTAAAGAAAAAAAAAAAATTTGATTTCTGAGTTCAATGGTGGAAATCATTTAGGGAATGTTCAAATGAGCAGAACTTTTACTGTAGCAATCAATGCTCTGGTATCTACTGGCAAAGACTTGGCACCCAGGAACAGTTACAGCAAGGCATTTTCAAACAGTATAAATTTTCTTGAATTAGGAACTGCTTGCCTCGCCAACTGCTTCCAATTCTAGTACAGGTTGACAATCAAAAATCCGGATCCTTCAGTTTCCCGGCATTATTTCAGATCGCATGTTCAATACAGGGACTGCAGTACACGGTTTAGCCACCAATGTTTTGCTGGCACTGTTCTGCAAAAACAGCTGTTAGGTCTGGCTTGCTAAACTAACACGTTGAGGCATCCCTGCTTCCTGTTCCCTGGAACTGTGCCAGATACCCACGGTGCTGCGAGAGGAAGGCTGGCCTGTGTGTGGAGGTAAGTATACAAAAAAAAAAATCTGGAATTTTCAGGAATCCGGCACTCCTCAGGTCCAGAGATTGACAGATTTTTGAATGTCAATCTGTATATGAAGGCAGCAAACTGCCCCTGGAAACAAATGTAACATCTGAGGAAAAACATGCAGTCAGGTTACATACACAAGAATGACCATCCCACTATGCTCTTCTTTACCCTAAATGAATCATGGTCATTTTCTGATCTACCCTGGAGGATCAGGGAGCGACATTGGGGCACTGCTGTACAAATGTCAAATTTTTTTTTTTTTTTTTTTTTTTTTTTTACAACCTTAGCCTAGAGATTGCAAGTACAACATTTTTGTTATGGCTAGGTTTAGATATGCTTCTGGGAATAGACTGCCATCTGCACCACTTAGCTAGTTCTCACAGAACTGAAGTTTTAACATTTTACATTATACTATATCATTTGCACTTTTTGTATTAAAGCAGAACTAAGCAGTTCGGGAAAAAAAACCAAACATCTTTACTACTGCAGATCCCTCTGGAGCCATATGCAGATGACAACAGAGCAAGGTTAAGTGTTGTTTTTTTTTTTTAGGTTAAAGCTACCCCAAGCTTGACTCGAGAATACTACTTTCTGCAGGTAGAATCCACCGCGAGTCACATTCGGGATTACCGCTAGAGATGTTAAAAGAGATTGAGAGTCTTTAGGTAATAGTAAATAGTAATAGGTAAAAAAAAAAAAAAAAATTTATAGTCTACCATCAGCTATATTGTTTAACCCCCTAGCGGTATTCCCCAGCACAACTCAGAGTGGATTTTCCAAGCAAAAAAAAAACATAAATCGGTATTCCCGAGTGACACACGGGGTACCTTTTAACTTAAGATAAAAAAAAAACCCACTTACTTTGCTCCAGTGTCGTCCCCTGGCATCCTGCCGGTCTCGCAGGTCCTGGGGACACGTCCTTCCTCCTCGATCTCCAGCCAGCGAATGCAGCGGCGATCTCCGGTGTTTCTTGGTGGCGTCGGTGCAGGCGGGAAATTCAAATAAATTTGTATTGGATTCAATACAAAATAGCTGTATTGAGTCCAATACAAATAAATATTCATAGAATTTATAATTATATTATATTATACATGCTACTGTAGAGTTATATTAAAAAAATAATATTTAAAAATGTAATTTTTGTGTTTTGTTATTTAACGTTTATTAATAAATTTGTTAAATTTATTAAATATCGGTGAGTTAAGCCTGGGAATTATAGCCTACAATGAAAAATAAATTTCCATGCAAAAAATTGTACGGCTTTTTGCATGGAAATTGGACAGAATTAGACCGCTAGGTAGGTTAAAAGCCTGTCTGCTTTGTTAGCTTGATTGGCTTGTTAAAGTGGAAATAAAGTCCCAGTCCCACATTTAACATGGCGATTCAGGCAGGAGATGTCCCTCATTAACTGTTCTTACCTGCCTGATCATTGCTCACGTGCAGCTCAGTGTGGGTTGCCAGGTAAATCTGTCAATTCTGGCTTCCCTTATGGGTGCTGGAAACGAATAAACTAAAGAGCTGCTGGAACTAAATAAACCCATATATGCATCTGTAGGAGTTACATCACAGGCAATCAAGATGGACAAGATAGTTTTCAGGAAGAAAAGAAAGGCATGGTGCCACCCTGCAACAGTTTAGGAATAGGTAAGGATTTGAATGTTTAGTTCCACTTTAAGAAAGGCCATTAAACAGTTTTGGAAGTTAACTATGCAACCAGGCAGGTCTTTAGTAATAAGGTCAATATACCTGCATGATCCCATTTTCCACGATTAGGCAAATAGACACTTCTAGTGGGTCTCACATTTTTCCTACCAACCACCACATAAAAGGACATCAGAGGACAAAGGAGAAGTAATGTGGAGGTAATCTGAAGAAACCAAATGCTGCAGGAAACTAAAGCTACGTGCACACGTCAAATTTTTCTCGCCCAATAATCGGCATCGGCCGGATATCGGACGAGAATCTGGCGTGTGTACAGCCCACGTCCTTCATCGTCCGTGGATCTGTCCTGGCGGAGCCACGAACGATGAACGAGGAGCGGTCCTAATGCAATAGAAGGGGGAGAACGCACAGCAGGGTGCCGCTCCGTCGCTCTCCCCCTCCCCTCTCCATAGAGCAGAACGGTGCTGTATGTACAGCACTCGTTCATGCATCTTGCGGTTCTTATCGTTGGAAAGGATTGTGAAAGATCCTTTCCAACGACAAGAATTGCACGTGTGTATGCGGCTTAACAGATATGTCAATTTACTGTTGAAGACTTCTGCAGCTGAATTCCTGAGCAACAGAACCGAGTTCAAACCTTTTAAAAGCATCTACCATTAGAATACTAATTCTGCCCCAAGATGGTGTTTACCATAATGTATAAGTATGCACAACATATGTGCACATTTTGGCACACTCTCCAGTACTGCATTTTGTGCAGTACTGTTCCTTCTTACAGTCTTGTTAGTCCTTGGCCTCTTTCTCCACATAAACGCGGGAGTTGCTGAGGCCTGGAACAAAATCAAGTTAAAGAAAAAATTGTACAACTGAACTGGGCTGATAAGATTTGAAACCATCCAACATGTGAAACTTGGTCATTTCCACACATCATGCACTTTTTTTCCTTAGTTGTAAAAGGAAGAAATACGTTGCCAAATTCACTGCCCAGGTACTCTGACAGAGTTACTTCTGGGCACTGCAGATGGATGCACCCACATGGCCTGATCCCATAGCACTTGTGTTACTGCTGCAGTCTGCTGATCCTCCTCTGGATCCTAAGAGGACCCGCTGCTATACAGCAAAAAGGAGGTGTCCATGTCATACAGTAGACTAGACCCCTGCCCCTTATAAACACAGGAAGAACACCCAGGACTAGAGAAACAATCAACTGCAGCTTTGGATAAAAAAGGAACAGTTTTTTGTAGCAGATTTTATAGGAGAATTTGCCCTAAAAATCAATTAAAAAAAAAATTATAAAATGCAAAAAGGTGACTAAGTTGTTAAATTTCCACTGAACTGCAGTCAATAAAAAGGCAAACGTTGCATTAGGACATCATGGACAACATTCATTCTGAGCGTTTATTCTATTTTCTAATCAGTGATCAACAACTGCATAACTTGGAGTAGCAGCCACTATCTAGAATGGGTACAGCATTTGCCAAAATGCACTCCTGAAGAACCAGCAATGTTCATATTTGACAAGCTGTGCGATTGGTCACTATAAAAGCAGCTTAATAAGTAACTGTAATTGAGGAAAAACAGTTAGGAGTTTTGAGACCTAAATGATTGCTGACAAATAAATAGCAGGTGTACAAACACAGCCCAATTCAATAAGTACAAACAGTCTGTTCCAGGTTACACTACTTACATTTAAAGTTAAACTATGGGCCGCTTTCAGATGTACCCATATACAGAAAGACCCCTCTCCCCTACACCCTTATTGGGTTAAATGCTTGGGGGGGGGGGGGAGAGATAGGTAAGGATAATTCAGGAATTCAGGATAATTCATTTATTTGTACAGAATCTAAAATAAGGGCCTGTAACATCATGCAGAAGAGGAAAATAGGAAATAGGGGTAACATATGTCATATGTGTATTTACTGCACCTTCAGTCTCATAGTTGTGTATCTGTTGTGTGAGATTAGCAGTTTGAGGCAGTCAAATTAAAGCATACCTAAACTCAGAATTTTTACTTTACATAAAAGAGTAGACCTTTTTTTTTTACATGTAAAATTTTGAGCACTACCCTTTAATAAATAGGAGCACAGAGCCTCCCGGGATACCTTCGCCACACATCCCGGGGGCTCCTGGCTTCTCCATCTCCCGATCTCACGCCTGCGCAGTGCGAGATTAGATGACGCAGGAAGAAGAACCCGTATAAAGAGAAGATGTCAGTGCCCGGCACTCCCTCTGCGCAGTGCCAAAGACAGATACTGGGATGACGCAGGACCCGATGGAAGAAACCCCCCGATGGACAGAATGATCTGTGGTATTGAAGTGTGACTTTTGTTTTGGGTTCACATTCGCTTTAAGGAGTTTGTGAGACACTTAAGTGTCACTACTACTACTGCTCACATTGGCTCTAACATAGGTAAACAAAGCCCTCTAAACACAGAGCCACATTCTATGTTGGTGCAAATCTGCATTCAACATGTACCACTTGTAAATATCACAGCAAATTAAAACTAGACCGACAGCTAACCTCTGTAAAAAGGACAAGAAAGTCAAGGGTATGGAAAAATCGGCCTGGTTTTTTTTTCAGCCGTCTTTACTCCATGCCCCATCTATATAATAGGATAACACATTTGATTCAGTCATATTTGATACATACCCGTCATCACATTCAGAAAGCCAATGCCATCACTAGACATTGATTTTGCACATACCAACCATATTCTAATGTATTAATCAATATTAGAAGAAAACATCATGTTCCCATTTGGCAGTCCTCTGGTTTCTAGATGAGTCTGTACACAAATCTACATTTCTCTGAGCAGGCCTTAATACAATCAGAGATTTAAGCTAGATCAGAAGTAAATGTTGGGTTAGATCTGAACAATAGGCGAATAAGCTGTGATCACACAACGTACATGGGCAGCACATGTCTAGAAAGGAGAATGGCCAGCAGAGCCCTGTGGAGCCGGCGTGCAGTGTGGGTGAGGCAGGCGCAGGGAAGCTGAAGGAGCAGCGTGCTCGCCTAACCGCGGCCTTCCCTGCCTTCCACGGCTTCCAGTCTGCTCCAAGTCTCCACTCGCCATTACATTCGCTCACACTTACCCTCTGGCCGCCTCCAAGCTCTTAATCAGCTTCTTAATTTTCCATATCTCAACGTTCCTGTCTGCCGCACTCGGATCGTCCGCCATCTTCTCTCCTCCTCCTCCTGATTAAAGCCGAGAGCTGTTCAACAGAAAACCACACGGTTAGCAACACGGCGCGACTCAATAAAGTCTTACCAGCGAAAAGAAATAAAAGCGGCGACGCTTACCGGTCCCCTTATCCTCGGCTTTTAGCGTGGAGCACAACGCCCGCTTTCAATGGAGTCAGCCCCAGCTCCCAGATGTGACGTAGAAACCGGCTTCTTTCTTCGCAGCGGCTGCTGGTGCATGTGTTGCAATCCAAGCTTGCTCACATGGGTCCATGAGCTCACTTCCTGCCGCCAGCACCTCATTATTCCATTGGCTAACTGGCTGGAAATAAGGCAAGCTTTCATTGGTTGTAAAAACGGATACGCCTATGATACCTCATGGCTGCTTGGGGTGTGGGAAATGTAGTATTCCTGGGAAGTCTTCGCGTTGTTTGTGTTTTCCCATATTGTAGCGATATGAATGAAAGAATGGGTGGATACACAAATAACAATATATCTTTGAGATATAATTATCACTCTGTTCTGTTTAAACTGTGTTTTGCGCATCTGCTTTTTTAACTTTTAATATCCTCTCAATCACTGATGTAGAACCTGAGATGGCCAGATAATTGCTAGAAGTATTTGCACGCAAACATTCTGTGTGCAGTGATATAGCCATGGCAAAAGAGCTTGTGCACAGTGGCAAAGTTGGAACAATCTCCTAGATTGTAAGCTCTTCGGGGCAGGGTCCTCTCCTGTGTCACTGTCTATTTATTTGTCATTTGCAACCCCTATTTATTGTACAGCGCGGCCTAATATGTTGGCGCTATATAAAACCTGTTTATTATTAATAACTGTAGGAGTAAAAATTATGCCTTGAGACAGGGACTCTCATTGCAGAACTGACAAGAAATCTGACTAACAACAGGGAGAGCTTAAAGCTTACCCAAACTCAGAATTTTTACTTTACATAAAAGGGTAGACAATCCTTTAATGTAAGGTAAAAATTCTGTTTGCGTTTTTTTAAGTGCAACAGCCTTTTAAAAAAAAAAAAAAAAAGGTGCAGCACCACCCCCTTAATTCCCAATCGCCTAGACTAGGGGTGTCAAACTCAAATACACAGAGGGACAAAATTAAAAACTTACACAGTCGTGGCCAACCTTGAAATTTATTGAAAAAATTAAAAAAAAAAGGGTTCTGCTCATTCGATATAAACCCTTTTTATATGGAAACAAATAGGTTTTGCTTCACATTCAATCTTGAACAAGCTTATAATAAAGAAAGAGGCATCAAAATGTTTTTATTTTATTTAGGAATCTTATGCCTCTTTCTTTATTTGTAGCCTTCTGAGTTAAATTTTAATGGTAAACTTTTTGCACAGGCTAACAATAATAATAACAACAATATTCTTTTATGAAACGTCAACCATTCAAGTCCATGCCTTGGAGTAAAAGGAAGGAAAAGTACAGCTGGGGGGAATGCTGGAAATGCCAGACGCGGCCAATGCAGAGCTAAATCTTTTGAGTGGCCCACCGCTGAAACTCTCTAAATAGCGCTGCTACTAAAATTCCAAGCATTATTTGCGTCTATAAAACAGTCCAATGTGGGGCCATGCATAAGCAGGGAGCCCACTGGTCAACAGACGAGAGTGATGCCAGGATTGCCAGAATTGTAGTAGTGGCGCTATTTCAATGCAGCGGCGGGCCAGCTGCAGGTCATATTTAGGATTCCTTTGGGGGCCCAAAAGAAGGATGTTGCGGGCCAGATTTGGCCCTCAGGCCAGAGTTTGACACCCCTGGCCTAGTCAATCAAGAATGATAAGGAGCACAGAGCTTCCTGGGATACCTAGGTCACACATCCTGGCAGGCTCTTGGTTGCTCCTCCTCTGCATTCTGAAGCAATAGAGAAAGAAACTGCATGCATGAGATTGGCATGTTTTTTTCCCATCTACGTCACATGATCCCGTGCCTGTGTTGGGTGATGTAGGAAGAAAAACCTGGAAGAACAGAGAGAAGATGGCGGCCCCGGCCTGAAGATGGATGCCGGGACGACAGCGGACCTGATGGAAGTACCCTCCGGATGGATCAACTGCTCTGCAGGATTCAAGGTGAGTGTATTTTTTTTGTTTTGGGTTGTTTTTGGGTTTAATTCCTCTTTTATTAGAGGTAACACAGAGATCAGGAAATACTGCACCTAAGAAGTCTCTAGAATATACACTGTGACTGCTTTTAGGTCCCTGGTTCTGGCCATGAACATATTCATATGAAGTTTGTGTAAAATGCTGTTAAATTCACTTGCAGTGTTACTCACTTTAGGAAGATGTGAAAGAACACACATAAGTTTATACCCTAGGATCAATACACTGAGAACTCAGGAAACCCACTTCTCTGCTCTGGAAATGTTGACTGACAAAAGAGCAGGTGTCTGAATTTCCATCCATTGGAATAACCACTCTCTGGGCAACAAGCCTCATGTACATACTGTAACCACGGCTCTCTGCAGTAAATGAGAAAAACCTGAAAAAAAGCTCAATCTTGTGCCTTGTTGACACTGAATACTGTACCCAGTCATTGGACATAACGAAGAGCAAAAAACTGCCTGTTGTTTGCAGCTGGGTGGAAACCCTCATGCTGGAAAAGGCTTGTCAGAAGATATGGAGAACTTGATGAACCAAGGTCGCTTGCAAGATTGAGGCAACTAAAATAGAACAAGGAGGAAGCACACTTTCGTACTAAAACTTTAGTACACAGGTCTATGGAAGGTAAATGCACTTCCAGAAGTGACTTCCTTAGAGTAGGAATTTAAAATTATAACCCTTAAATTAGTTGCTAAAAGGTAGAGCTTTCTGGCAGAAGAGGTTTTCAGTTGTGTTCTGTCCAAAACTCTTTACCCTAGCAATGTATTTTTTTGTGTGTTCACTGCTTGCTTTTTATGTGCAGTGCAATGTCTACTAAAAGTCTTGGAGGTGTTAGTGCTGCAAAAAGAGAAAAACTGGGAAAGGAAAAGAAGTTAGAAGCTCTACATATTTCTTCATTAGATTTTAAGCTTTATTTGGCAGGGGAATCTTCTGCCACTATTGTGCTGTCACAACAGCTTACTTATGATTTATGTGTTGGTATGTTCCTGATCTCCCCTGTATTATACAGTTAGTTAGTATAGTCAACCTGTTGTCCCTAGCAACAAGTTTTCCTTTGTTGTGTTAGTGTTTCCAGCAGTGACATAAGGAACAAACAATTTGCCCGAAGGGCAAGAATCCAGTGCATCTCCCTGGGCCTCCAATACCTCTGCCTCTAGATCGGGATAGAGGGCGGATATTACTACCCCCTCAGACAAAATCGGATCAGGATCTTCCGAATCACCCCCCCAGGAAAACTACGCGACAAAGCGTCCGTCTTGACGTTCTTAACCCCAGGGCGATAGGTGACAATGAAATTGAACCTGGTAAAAAAGAACGACCATCTGGCCTGTCTTGGGTTCAGACATTTAGCTGACCCCAAATATGCCAGATTTTTGTGATCAGTAATTACCGTAATAGGGTGGATCGCTCCTTCCAACCAATAACGCCATTTCTCAAAAGCCAACCTAATGGCCAGCAACTCTCTATTACCTACATCATAATTTTTCTCCTCATTAGAGAGTTTTTTAGAGAAGAAAGCACATGGGCGCCATTTACTCGGTGAAGGACCCTGCGATAAGACTGCTCCTACCCCTACTTCAGATGCGTTGAAGGCCGTCTTCCATTCATCCCCTTCTTTGATTCTTACCAGATTATACGCCCCTCTCAAATCCAATTTGGAGAACACCTTGGTGCCAACAATCTGATTAAATAAATCTGGAATTAAAGGAAGGGGGTAAGGGTCACGGACAGTAATACGGTTAAGCTCCCGGAAGTCCAAACATGGCCTAAGAGTTCCATCCTTTTTCTTAACAAAGAAAAACCCGGCGGCTACAGGAGATTTGGATGGTCTAATATTACCTTTAGCCAAACTCTCAGCGATATATTCTCGCATGGCTGCTCTTTCGGGTTCAGAAAGATCATACAACCGAGGCTTGGGTAGCTTAGCTCTGGGAATAAGGTTGATGGGACAATCATATTCCCGATGTGGAGGTAACTCCTGGTCTCCATTTTCTGAGAATACATCCGCAAACTCCGAAATAAAGGAAGGTACAACCTTAGTGGTTACAACAGAAAGCGAAGTGTTAAGACAGTTGTCTATGCAATAATCACTCCAATCCAGAATCTGCCTTGCTTGCCAATCAATAGTAGGGTTATGTTGACTTAACCATGGTAAACCTAGCACCAATGGAGCAGGCAGACCCTCCAATACAAAGCAGGAGATGGATTCTTGATGAGAATCACCCACTTTTAAATGAATGTCCTTCACCATTTGTGACAAATACTTCTGTGTGAGTGGAGCGGAATCGATTGCAAACACCGAGATATTTTTGTCTAGTGCACTAGTTGTTAACCCATGCATACGGACGAACTGTCCATCGATTAAGTTAACCCCTGCCCCGCTGTCAATAAACACATCAATTTTCATCGTTTTGGAGTCTAGCGCCACCTCAGCAAGTGTGAGACCAGACTAAATGGAGGAGCAGTAATGACCACCAGCTGCACCTGATGCAAGGGGAGTGGTAATTACAAACAACAACACAGAACCAACTAAAAACAAGGAGGCTGTCAGATAATCTCACATGCAGCTTGTCTGACAGATCCTCAAACTTCCGTCACGGAAGGGACCGTGACAGTGCCTGAGGGGAAGGGCAAATAACAATGTTGTTAACAGTTAGAAATATGTCAGGAGGAGATTTGGAATTTGAGAGGGGGAAGATGATAAGTTTTATCCAGGTTGAATTTCGGAAATCTGTCAGCCATCCATAACAACATGGCTGACATGCAGCATGAAACCTTATCCAGGACGGACGGAGAGTTGGAGAGGAGGAATTACTATTGAAAGAAACCTAAAAGGAGTGGTCAGACAGGTATGAAGCAAACAAAGAGAGAGCAGTGTCACCGATACCAATGGAGTTCATGATTGGGATTAGAAGGGGGTGATCAACAGTGTCAAAAGAATCTAAAGAAAGATCTAAAGAAAGGAGGAGGGAAAAGTTGCCTTAAAACTTAGCTCTGATGAGGTCATTGGCCATTTTTTTAAGGGCTGTTTCAGGAGAATGGACTGCTTGAAAGCCAGACTGAAGTGGGTGAAGGAGAGAGTTGGTGCTCAGGTAATCGGCGATCTTTTATTGACAAGTTGTTCAAGAAGATTAGAAACATATTGGAGAAGGGCGATAGGATGGTTGCTAGAAGGTAGGGAGAGGTCTAGTGAGGGTTTCTTCAAGATAGAGATAATAATGGCATGTTTGAAAGCAGAGGAGTCGATACCAGTAGAAAGCACAAGGTTGAATAGTTTGGTTAGTGCAGGGGGGCCAGTGTGGAGGAGTGAGTGCTGAGTAGATCAGAGGGAATTGGGTCAAGCGGACAGGTAGTAGATGGAGATGATGAGAGAAGAGAGGAGACTTCATCCAGAGTAACAGGGATGAGGGAGGTTAATGATAAATTACAGGTGAAAGGGGTCGATATAGTTGGAGTAGCATGGTGAGCAGAGACATCATGTCTGATTTTGCCAATTTTAACTCTAAAATAGGTGGCTATGTCTTGAGCAGAGACGGTAGTTGTGGGGGGAACGTGTGGGGTTTAGGAGGGAGTGGATTGTTGAGAAGAGGCTGCGTGGGTTGGAAGCTTGAAAGGATATGACAGAGAAGAAATATTTTGGTTGGTGACAGTGAGTGCAGTTTTAAAGTGTTGTAGTCTGGTTTTGTAGTCCATGAAGTCAACACTGAGGCCAGAATTCCTCCACTTGCGCTCAGCTGCACGAACAATCTTTTGTAGATGTTTGGGGTGATTGTTGTGCCAGGGTCGGGGGTTAGCTGGGCGGAGGTAGCTGAAGGTGGCAGGGGCAACTTTATTCAGAGCCAAAGAAAGTGTGGTTGAATTGAGTTGCAGCTTTATCAGGAGATGTTATTTTAGAGAGAGTGGAGGCTAGGGACATAAGGCAGTTTGGGAATAGGTTGTGGGATGTGGCAAGTGGGGAGGGGGGGGGTTAAGAATTAGGCAGGTTAAAAGTGATAAGGTTGTGATCAGAAAGGGGAAATGGTGAGTTGTCGAGGTGGGCGAGGTTGCAGAGTTTGGAAAATACCAGGTCTAAAGTGTGTCCAGTGATGTGTGTGGGGTCGTTTATGTTCTGTATGAGTCTAAAAGAGGAGGTTTAGCTGAGGAAGGATGGTTGGGGTCGTCCACTGCAACATTAAATTCAGTGAGGATGAGGGTGGCCAGGTCATGGGAAAGAATATGTGGGGGCCAGGAGGCAAAGTTCTCCAAAAATTGTGAAACTGGGAGGGGGGTGGGGGAGTGTGGTAGACAACAGCAACAATGAGGGCTAGGGCCAGAAAAGACAGATGGAATTAACTTTAAAAGAGGTGAGAAATGAGGGAGGGCAGGGTAGGAAGGACTCTGTATGTACGGTTAGAGGAGAAAATGAGGCCCACACCTCCACCTAATCTGTTGCCAGGTCTAGGGGTATGTGTAAATGCAGGCCTCCATAGGAAAGTGCAGCAGCAGAGAAAGGAGGTTAGGACTTATAATTTGGGTGAATGGGAATGATGTTAGGAGGAGAGAGTATCTTGGTGAAAGTAGGGGGAGGAGAGAGGCTGTGGCGAGGAGGGGGGACCAGGGTTGGGTGAGATTTCACCAGGAAGTAGCAGTAGAGAAAAAAGGTGCAGAAGTACAGATAGAGAAAGCAGGAGAATGAACAAGCAGGTAAACAAGGAGTTAATACACCTGGAAGGAAGAGAGGGAATAGAACCAGCAGAGTACAGGGTGAATGATACATTGAAACAGATGATGGTAAATCAAAGGAGTTCATTAGACAATGTCCAGAACTCTGTCTATATGGGCAGCAGCTGTAGTAAGGGTTGTAGATAGGCTTGCCAGCTTGTTAAATTCCAGGTGTGGGATAGGATCAATCAGTCAGAGAGGGGGCTTGGTGAAAAGGCAGTTCAGGATGGCAGCAGCATAGGATGTGTTGGAGTCCAGGTGGAAACCTAATGAAAAATTATTCCAAAAGCATGGGATGGGAATTGCAGAGTGTAATGGTGTGAGAAATCCTGTTCCAGTTCCTGGTTCTATTCCATGGATTAGTTCCCATTGCACTTATCATTTGGCACTTGAAATTTGGCCATGTGACTGTGCCTGGTGTTTAAATAGAAGTGCTTTGGGCCCTGAATATGTATGGACTGATGAAAGTAACAAGGAATTTGGGAGATCAGTTGAACCTTGGTGGGGGAGGATGTAGCGGGGCAATACATATGTGCACTCAGCTGGAACAAAAGGAGAGTGAACAGATAATGGCCAAATTCAAATTCGTGCAATGAGTACATCTAAAATGCATGACATAACATAGACAATCCAATTTAGATTGTAGTGCAACAGAAATGGAAACAGTTAACAAAGGCAGTCAGAATGGGTTACAGACCATAGAGAGATTTGGATTGTATTGCAACAGAAATGGAAACAAGTCATAAAGGCAATCAGAACAGGTGACATACTTGTTGAAAAGAATAAAAATGCAGATTAGGTGCAGGCAGATGAAAGAGGTGGGTTCATCAGTGATGTTAGTTGTTGATGATGTTATTCCCTGGAATAATTTCCAATGCACTTATAATTTGGCACTTGAAAATTGGGTACATGACCATGCCTGATGTTTCAATAGAAATTCTTTGGGCCCTGAATATGGATGAACTGACATTTAAAATAACTCCCATTACAATCTATTTCATATTACAAGTACATTACAATGCATGCATTGTTCTTACCCTCCCCTATATGGAGCCAGCCGGGCATCCCACCTGGTGCCAATCTACCCACCCTGATGACTGATTCTGTGCATCTATGACAGAAGCATGATGGCAAGTATAGTAATCCATGGCAGCTTGGGACGGGGAAGTTAGGCAGATTTATCCAAATATATTGTATCCATGCAAAATTAATTATCAAACAATTATATTGTTTTTTAGTAGCATCAATTACATTATTAGGTTTCATTGTAGCTCCTCTATATTTAATGGATTTATTAACTTAACCATTTTATTTAAACCATTTAAACCTGGGAATCTTTTGCCTTGCAATTTGTATATCCATTCTGTTTACCTTTGAATTTGTACCGCTTCTAGAGTTCCTGTTTACCCTTTCTATTGCCAAAAATCTCAATTCCTCAATGTTTTAACCTTGTGTGGTGACTAAAGCTACGTACACACTTCCAATTATTATCCTTGGAAAACGAACGACGAACGATTCTGCACGATATCTACGAACGATCGTATAGCACCGATCCTGCACATAGAGATAACGACACGATCGTTCGTAGATATTGTACACACAATAGATACGATCGTTTGAGCGATAGAGGAACTATGTGCACAACAGGAAAGTGAACGAACGTTCGTTCATTACGCATGCTCAGACCATGGACGATCAACGAACGACCGTACACACGAACGATGTTCAACGATCGTCGTCCAATCCGATCCGCCGGTCCGGTCGTTCGTTTCCAACGAGTTTCCTCGTTCGTCGGCGTCGTTGGTTACTTTTTTACGAACGATTTTTTGCCCAATCGATCGTTCGTCGTTCGATTGGAACGATAAAAATTGGAAGTGTGTACGCACCTTAAGGCTACGTACACACGTCCAATGGTTCTTGACTGATAATTGGCTCAGGGCTGATATCGGATGAGAATCTGGCGTGTGTACAGCGCTCGTCGTTCATTGTCCAAACGACTGTCCTGACGGATCCATGGACGATGGGCCACGAACGATCGTAATGGAAGCAAAGGGGGAGACAGCGCAGCGGAGTGCTGCTCTGTCATTCTCCCCCTCCCCTCTCCATAGAGCAGAACAGTGCTGTTGCTCATGCATCGTGCAGTCCTTAGTCGCTGGATAGGATCGTGAAAGAGTCTCAAGTGCCCGACGCGTTTCACCCTTAGGATTCCTCAGGGGTGAATTGAGATTGGAGAATAGCTTAAGAACTGAAGTTATGTATTACAAAAATCGCAGTGAAAGAGAGTAGATAAAAACATCTGCAGAACTTTCAAACCAACTTATTCCAATCAGGGAAAGGGGGGTTATATATGATAGCAAAATAATGCTGTTAACAGCCCAGAACAAAATTTATATGTAGAGTAAGATAGAATACATAAGATAATTACATTCCTGGATGTTCTTTCCTGGGGTCTGCAGATTATTGAATGGATACGGAGAGTATACTAGTTTGAATAGACATATCCAGGTCAGAAAAGTATATGTCAATTCAAATCAATGGATGCTTTATGGTGTTAGAGAGATGGAAACTTTCTAAGGAAGTTGCAAAGCACCATATAACTGCCTTCACAAAAAGATGGTTACTGGTTCAGCTTGAGAGTCTGTTTCTATCAGTGGTGCTCACAGGAGTAAAGTTGGCGAGGAGTCCGCAGTCATCTGATTTTTTTTGTTAAGGCCCTCTTAATTAAATCATAGTATTCATAATATAAATAATAGACTTCATCCCCACTATTTTTTTTTATACCATTTTCGATTTTCTTAAATGGTTTACTACATTTTCCTTTATTGATCCACATCCATGGCCACTATATTTCCTCCTGTACCTGAGGGTTTCATTACTTATGCTGGTATTCTTCTTTAATTTTCTCAGGGCTTTTCTTTGATTTGTAGATATATTTTTTAGAATGGTTTGGTTTTCTTTTAGTTCTTCAATTCTTACGCTTGTGGCTTTTAAAAAATCCCAAACATTCATGTTTCATGTACATCAGAAAAACACATTGATTTTCTAAGACCAGTGAAATTGGCCAAGGTCTTATAGTTAGATTGTTCTTTGTTTCCCCAACCACCTTCTTCATTACTTGCCTGTTTATTTTCAATTTCATTTTTCTCTGGACAGTTTTTTATTCTCCTCCAGGAGTTCATACAGAATTTTGAGAGTCCTAAAATCATTCATAATATACCCTTTAGATTCTTTTTTATCTCTTTCTTTTTCAGATTCCAAATTCACTCTTTTATCAAATTCAACCCGATAGAACAATTTTATCATACATAGGTGTATATCCTTATTTGTTGTGAACTTGTTCATATTTTCAAACAGACAAAAATTAAGTACAAGTTTTAAAATTTCTAGCTCTTGATCTAGAGCTTTCTAGATCTTGAGATATTACAGTCCTGGGAATATACTTCTTCCAATCTTTCATGTTGTTCTGGTTGGTCTCATAAAAAACTGATTCTTGCAACCTGTTTTCACCATGTTGCTTTGATTCGTGTTCTGTGAACCTCCTAAAAAAGCAGTTTTTGTTTTTGACCCCAATAGTTCAGTTAACTGTACCACATTTTTTTCCTTTCCCTAAATTTCCACCTATGAGTTGAGGGAGATTAGTTTTTCTATTTTTACTCTCCTCTAATTGCAGTGATCATGATATAGAACGTTAGCTTTCAATTTGTGTTAGAAAAAACATAAATTCAAACTAGGTTTAAACTTGAGAGGATTTATCTGATTCTGTGCCTTTTCTATGTTCTATCTCCACTTTTTGGTCTTTTATCCACTTATATGCGTTTCCATTTTAAAATGCTTTTTTTTGCTCTGCAAAACCTTTTCTCTTTATTGTCAATTAATTCTCTATTAGCATTAGTCAAACTTTAATTCTTGATTCTTAATTTGGAATTCTGATGAGATTTTACCTTGATTTGATTTTGCATGGAAGCAGTCATCAGGATGCATGGATTGGTACTACAAGGGGCACCCAGCTGGCTCCATATAAGGGATGGTAAGAACAATGGCAGTAGAAGGCTTTACAAGTATCCAGTGAGTGAATGAAAATAAGGATTATAATGTGTACCTTTGGAGAAATGATTTCAGTTTATAAATTGATGTGAAGTGATGGGTTTAATGCATTGTAATGTACTTGTTATATGAAATAGATTGTAATGGGAGTTATTTAAACAAAGGTGTATTGCTAATATAGTATTGGTGCATATTTATTGGAGATATAAATAGAATTGAGCACTTTGAATATGGATATGATATATAAAGGTGATAAATCATTTTGTTCATAATTTAGGGCCTAAGTAGTTAAAGCTATCAAAGGCTGGAGAGGATACACTTTCATCAGTAAAGCTGGGTGACCCAGCAAACCTGGAATGTTTTTCTTCAAAGTTATTTGCTAGCATATGTTTTGAATCCTGGACCAGATCTATTACAGGTTTGCTGAATCACCCAGCTTCACTGATGAAAGTGTATCCTCTCCAGCCTTGAAGAGCTTTAATAAATCAGGCCCAATGAATTTATTTGTGTAATATGGATAGTGAATAGTATAGATTAAATTTTAAACACTATTTGGGCTGATGAGTATTGGAGATATCGGAATTAGGTCACTAAAGTTAATCAAGTATAAATGCAACTTTGAACAATGTAACAATTTATGAGTTTTTGGTTAATGGATAATGTGGAAAAATGTGGAATAATTTTATTTGTTTGTATTCACTATGTGAGACTCACCATCTTCCTGTATATATACTACCATATGTTTGGCATTCAGACTCACCTAGACTCAGAAACAAGCTCCTTCAGCTGTCTAAGATCCAGGGAGGTATGGGGTTTCCAGACCCAATTTTGTACCAAAACGCAGTACATCTGGGCAAATTATTGGTGCAAGCATAGATCCTTTGGCAAAAATTGGTGCAAGCATAGATCTTTTAAGCAATGGGTAGTAGACAGACGTCTAATATTCTTTCCTATTAGCAGGAGTGCTGTGGGCACCAACTACCGAACTGACTACACTATGGAAACACCTGCTTATAGGCACCACTCTCAAAAAACATTTGCCAAACTTTTTTTGAGTTTTAGAGGTTACCTTAAACCCATTACCAACGTTTCCTATATTAGGTCACCCAATCTTTCAACCATATATACATGATTCAATATTTTATTTATGGATTCTTGGATATGGATATGGATCATTTTATAACTAATGACTCCTGAGCAGATGTTTTTGAGGGAAGAAAAGTTGCTTGAGTAAGGGTTTTGAAGGGTATTTCAGATGAGACACTTTCTACGATCCCTTCCACTTCCACTTTCAGTAGACCACTATCCACGCTGGAACAGCTTTGCAAGTTGCCTATCTACCTGAACTATCCCTAACTTACTAATTGTTAACTACATTAACTAACCCAATGCCCCTGACTTTTGTTACTAAATGGGAGCATGATCTTAACATGTCTTTTAATTAAGATCAGAGTGTCTTTTGTACTTTAGCCATAAGGCCTCTATTAGCAACAATCTAGCTATAAAGAATTATCTTACAAATTGTTAACCAGATGGCATAGAACTTATAATAACTTTATTTTTAGCAAAATTAACACACATGCCTCACCATTATGCTGCCCCTGTCATCAGGAAATGGGAACTCTTCTCCATATTTTTTAGAGCCCTTTCCTCAGCATTTACTGGCAGGAAGAATTAAACGTTATTTTTGACCTGACATACCTATTTAGGACAAGCCAAAATAAGCTCCTATCCATGTTTCTGGAATGTCTAAAAAGCGGTATATAAGTACCGCTATGCTCTACATAATATACGTGCTCTACATAATATGCTCTACATAAGTACGTAATGCTAGTGTTCACTGCAACTAGAGAGAAACCACATCTGTACTCCCCCCAAAAAAAGTTTCCCCTTGTCTGCTCCTTTCCCAGGAACCTCAATATCTTTGGAAATGTTTGGTCCCAAACCTTTTAAGGTTTTGCTCATTCTGCATTCAACAGTGTTTTTTCCTTTTACTATTTAGAATGCTACAGATCACGTATTTGGTTATTATATTGTTAGTTAACCCAGCCACAAATGTTTTACTTTTATTGTAACCTATATTTCTTTTATTTAATACGCTATTTTCAAATGTCTGTTTTTGTTATATTGGTTGCTAATAAAAATAAAAATAAATAATTTGAGCAAGTTTGCTAATGTCAATGCAAATTTAAATTCAATACTGAAACGATTGATATTGTTTTTTAAGAATGTGTCTCATTAATAAATTTTGATTTGTTTTCATATTAGGATTATCATCATTATGTTTATTGTATGGTGGTACTTCCAAATGTCCCTGAAAATAAAACTTTTTTAGATGTGGAAAAAGAACCTAAAACCTTTACAAATGTGGTGGGAATGTGGTACAATAAAATTACTATTTAACCCTCACAAGTTTTTCTCACCTGAGACAAATAGTTATGCTTGTCTTAGGTGAAAATCTGACATGTATACAGTTCATTGATCTGTCATATTCCGTCTGGCACAGCGGGCTGCTGCTAATTCATTCTCTCTGTATAGCAGAACAAGTGCTGTCTGTGCAACAATTATTCATCTGTCACTGTAAATGATGATTTGTTTCCAACAAAAATTATCAAACATGTATACATTGTTGGAAAGTCTCAATAATAAATGGCACTGAAAATGTCTGCAGGTCTTCCTGAAACTTCCTGAAGCATGTACACCTGTATGGCTGGACAAACATGTGTGGTTGAAACCCGTCAGTTCCTAATAAGATTTGGTAACGATACTTGAAACCTGGGTGGTTGAAGCAGGTACAGCTTTGTAGTTGGTGGCTGGGAAAGCCAGTGTGACTGAATAGAGTGTCAGATTGAAGATGAAGAGTCCAACCCATGGGATGGGTAGTGGTACTACCAAACCAAAGTCAAAGGAAAACCCCTTGCAAGGAATTAGCCAATAAGTATGGCATGTGAGTTACTGGAAACTTTGAAAAGTGGACAAAGTAGACTAATGGAAATAAGTGTCCTGCACCAATTATAGAAAATAAAATTTGAGGTTGTGGAGTAATATTTTAAATAACTATTGAGGAAAGGAATAGGTGAGAATAACAGTTTCAGTTAAGGTGTGACTACCTATTGCCTGTGGTAGCCATATATATATATATATATATATATATATATAAAAAATCCTAAACAAGTACAAGTATGTCTGAC
The DNA here is from genome assembly GCF_032062135.1 of Pyxicephalus adspersus. Lineage (NCBI taxonomy): Eukaryota > Metazoa > Chordata > Amphibia > Anura > Pyxicephalidae > Pyxicephalus > Pyxicephalus adspersus. The sequence goes on from NC_092859.1 coordinate 53,099,793, forward strand.
AAGGCTACTGCTTGATGCCACAAACAATGTTAAAATTGCACAAATGATTGCACTAACCTCAGTACTGACTATTAAAAATTATAAAATTCTAAGACAGGTACAAATACTAAATATGAAATATGAAAATTATAGAAACAACTACGACTGATAAGTCACAGGGCAGACAAAAAAAGTGGTCTCAATCAGTTTTAAATTACACATTTCAAATAAGTAAAAAAGCAAAGAGAAAATGAAGCTCAGGCTGCATTCCGGTGCCCAACAGCTTTCTTATCAAGAAATTCAGTCAACTTTACTTTCAAGCAGCTAACAGCTTTACATGACAGGGTTATATCCCATAGGAATATCAGAAAGACAAGGCCTGCTGGACACTGATGGCAGGAGATCAATAGTGCTATAACTACACATGATTTTTTTGATGATTACTAAACATTAAATAAATCCAACAGTTTAAAAAACCCCACACCCCAAGGAGTATAGAGATATATTTATACAAAGCATGAAGCATATCCTATTGCTACAATTACCAAATATAGCTGTGATGTAGGCTGTGCCAGGTGGAAATTAAAGAAGTGTGTACAGGACTAATTCTACCACCAAATACAGGTACTGTCCCACACCCAAATACGTTAGCTAAACATACTCATGAACAAGCACAAATAAACTGGGGCAGAATCAGAAAATGGCACCACAAAGTGTACAGTTAGAAACTATAAAAGATGTCGGAGGCAAACAAGTTTTGAAATGTGTGGCAATATCATTGTAAAAATATGTATATAAAGCCAACTCTGGTTTGAATATGGATTAACTGCATAATACCAATATTACAATAAATACTGTTATAGGAGTCTGGGCTGCCAGAATAAACACACAGCTGAAGTAAAAATTGTAGAATGCTTAGTATGCAATTTACCAGTTTTAGGAATATAGTAGCAGATATTGAGAATGGGATTAAGAAAAAACTGAAAAAGTGAAAAGATAACTGAAGGATTATTCAGAATCAAGGAGGCTGCAGTATGTTATAACTGTGGAAGGTTAGAGCGCATTGCCCAGGAATGCAGAGCAGATAGAGTTGATAGGTTAAGAAAGGTGATGATACAATGTAAAGTTATTGAGATGAGAGATAAAGAGCATGATGATTGTTACAGAGAGATGCCCACAACAAAGAATGCATCATTTTCACTCCTTCAAACATAGTAGTGACCTCCTCAGCAGCCAGCGCTCTCCTGCATCTCCACCAAGAGTCACTTACTGTGGGCCAGTTCGCTGTTAAGTTTAGCACTTTGGTGGCAGAGCTGTAACAACGAGGCCCTCCAAGCTACCTTCTGGCAGGGCCTTTCTGATCGCATTAAGGATGAGTTGGCTGGTTGACAAATTCCCACCGTTCTGGATGACCTGATCTCCCTGCCACCCAAATAGTATAGGTTTCCAGGAGCGCTTCCAGGAGAAATCTTGCTCCCGAAAGGTCTTCTCCCCACGACTAGCTCCATTCTTCTAGTGGCCTCCAGAACCTCCAGTCCCCCCTGTTTCTCCTTCATCAAAAGTACCCATGTCCTCTATCTCCAGAGGAGAGATCCCAGCGCCTATCTTCTGGTCTTTGAATTCACTGTGGATTGAAAGATCACTTCATGAAACTCTGCCCACAGTGGCCGGGAAACTTCAGCGCCTAGTATGCTCTGAGGGGGGCATGCTAGGTCACTCTTCTCTCCGCTCTACTCAGCGTCCCTCAATACCAATTCAGCTCCACCACAAGACGTCCACCCATGCCCTAAAGGCTTTTATTGACTCTGGGGCAGCAGGCGATTTCATCTCTGCTACTCTTGTCAAGAAGTGCGCCTGGCCTATAGAGCAACTGACACAACCTCTGCAAATCTCTGTGGTGGATGGAACCATTCTGTCCTGTGGACTAATCTTTGCCCATAAAAATGTCTGTAGGCGTGCTACATCAGGAAACCATCACCTTCCTGGTTCTTCGGCAGGCCCCATCTGCAGTCATTCTGGGACTCCCATGGCTTCAACGACCCTCCCCAGTTTTAGATTGGTCTACTCCAGAGGTATTTGCTTGGGGCCTCGCTTGCACACCTCCCAGAAGGCGGGTATACCCTCTCAATCTTCCTGAGACCAAGACTATGAGTGAGTAAATCAAGGAAAACCTGCAGCAAGGATTTATTCGTAAATCTACTTCCCCCGCTGGTGCAGGATTCTTCTTTGTCCAGAAGAAAGATGGGACTCCACTGACTATTGACTATTGTGGTCTGAATGCCATCACGGCTAAGAACCGATACCTGCTGCCCGCTACGGAATCTATGGGAAGGCTGAGAAGTGTCTGCTTGAACTTCCCAAGGTGGTCTTTTATGGGCTACATTGTCTCCAAAGATGGTCCCTCCATAGACCCTGAAAATGGCTATTTTGAACTGGCTGCTACCCTGCGACCTTAAGGCCACTCAGCGGTTTCTGGGCTTCACTAACTACTACGGGCAATTTATTAGAAATTACTCCATGCTAGTAGCTACCATCACTGCTCTAACCCAGAAGGATGCTGACCCCAAGAACCCGCCCTCTGAGGCTATTGAGGCTTTTCATGCTTTGAAGCAAGGTTTCTTTTCTGGCCCTGCTCTGGTTAGGCCAGATGTGTCCAAAGCAAGCATTTTCTATTGAGGTTGACGCCTACTCTGTTGGAGGCGTCTTGACCAAGACGCCCATGTGCATTTTTTTCTAAGAAGTTTTCCCCAGCAGGAAACAATTATTCCATCGGAGACAGAGAACTCATTGCTATCAAGTTAGCTTTGAAAGAATGGTGTTACCATTTGGAGGGTTCCCACTATTTTTACTGATCACAAAAACCTTCAGTATCTGCAGTCTGCTTACCGTCCCAACCCCCGTTGCCCGTTGGTCAATATTCTTTTCTTGTTTTGACTTTGTGATTACTTTTAAACCCGGTTCCACCATCTCCCGAGCAAATGCACTTTCTCGACTATTTGATCCACAGGATTCCGAGACCAGAGTTTATCATCCCTCCAGCCCACATTTTGGCCTTGACCTCTATCCAGGAATCTGCTATCCCTCTTGGTAAAACCTTGGTGCCTCCTCAACTCCGCATCAAAATATTACATTTGGGACATGACTTTAAATTTACTACACTTACTTGTTCCTCGCTAAAGCACAGGCATCCCTCCCCGCGCTTGTGGGCAGTTCTGACTCTGGGTGTGCCTCTGATTCCAAGTTTTATTAGTTTCGCTGAATCCGCTGGCCAATCAGAAAATAGCCTCTATCATCCCTGTCTATTTAGCTAGCTCATGCACGGCACTCAGAGAAGATGCGGGCCAGAGAAGAAGCTGATCTACAGCACGTCTTCCACCCATGCCATGTGACCAGGCCCCCTACTCTGATTCCAATTTTCACTAGTTTTTAAAAATATGACCCGCCACATCTAGAAATTTTTTTAAGGGGGGGGAGATGAAATTTGGAGTACTACTAGCTAGCTAGCTGTGACATGCAGCATTTCACCCACACACACACAGCTATCAAACTGTGCTGCCGATGATGTCATTATACATACCCTGTTGTAGACGCCTCTTGGAATTTACATGCCTATTTGTACATGCTGCTTGGGTTTTTATTTACGCGCAGCTTTTTTCATAGAACACAGGGCGTTCTTGGGTTTTGTCAGTTACTACCAATGGTTTGTTGGTAAATATTGTTGTTGTAAATTTTCCATCCTTGCAGCCCCCGCGTCCGACTTAATAAAAGTGAGGAAATCTGTGATGTTAGTCTGGAATGCAGAGGCTGATAAAACATTCCAGGAGCTAAAGTCTGTGCTGTGACTGGGAGCAGTATTGTTGCAAGTAGTTGAGGGAGAGGAACATCCGGTAGTATTTCTAAGCTGGAAATTGACGACTGCTGAGAAAAACTATGCATCTCAATAGGCATGCAGGAGTTCATTCAGTGCCATCAGCTGCAGGGGAAATTGGGAATTTAACAGATAAAGTAAGCGATCAAGTGAGTATGTGTTAGAGCCCGGTTTGGTTGCAATTTTTTTAAATTTTTTAAAGTAGAACTTCGATTCTGCTTTAACTGCTCAGCAAACTGGTACAGAAGCTTTCACAGACCACTCACACTGCTTTTTTTCTAGTGGTAAAGGTTAGCCAAACCAGGCACTTTCATTTAAAAGGGTCTATTAAAAAAACCCTGAAAAAAAGTGAGTCTGAAAATAACCAAACATTGTCCCGTGGAAATTCAATCGCTATTGAAAACATTTGGATCTGGAAGATTCACCACCAATGTTTGGTGAATGTCAGATACATTTTTTTATAATTAGACCCCTAAGAGAGTGAACATACTTCAACAGGCTCACCGTCTCTTGGTTTAGTGCATATTTTAGAACCTATTTTTTGTATGATTAATATTTTCAATGATGGACAGTGCATATATACAAACATGTAAAACAATTGCTGAAAATAAAAGGAATAGAATAAAACAACTAATCAGCGCCTGTTGAAACCAAATACTTCCTTTGGCAAGACAAAATTTTCTCTTTTGATACGCAATGGCCCTCCTAAAGGTTGTCATTGTATTTACCAGACAATCTCTGTTTCCTGTAACTGCATATTCCAACAAAGCAGTAGATCAATACTAAGGTTTTAAAAGTTGACCTTTATTAGAGCGTACGTAAACCACAATGGAAGTTTTGTGGCTTTTAGGAAAGTTTGCCCCAGTGTGCCCCTATGCACAGCTTTCATTGATTAAATGTAGTTCTTGAAGTCATGAAGGATCAGCATTACATGCAAGTGCTAAAACAGCTTCCTGTCAGCTCCTCCATCCAGCCGTGATCTGCCGGCATTGCATGCAAAAGCAATGAACCAAATCTCCTTCCTGATTTAAAAAAATCTTATCCTACTCTGTTCCATAGAATATTTTTGTGTACACTATATATTATAGTAGTTGAAAAGCTGTTAAAAATATAATTATTATATAGGTAAAAATGTAAAGATATGTTAGCTGTTACATAAATATGAGTTATATACATCCAATCTCACAATGTTTATTGCGTTTCACAACAAAGGGTTCCTCAGGACTGATGAGACCAGTATCATGTCTGAAATCCTATCTGCCAAGTATTAAAACCAAAAGAAAGAGCCACAACTACTACTGCGATCTTTCAAGATGACAAATCCAAAGGGGGGAGACCAGACCAGGTGGTACTGATATCCTGGCTTCCATACCACTTTACCAGGGCCACAGGCTTATCGCCCTAATGCCACACACCGCATTAATGCAGTAATTAATGCAAAAGGAGCCCTGAGCAAGTATTGAGTGCATACAGGGACTTACTTTTCAGGAAGTCAATATTTCTGTATTAAAAATTATTTATTTATTGGTCTTCTGTAATATTCTAATTTTCTGGAATACTGAATTTTGAGTTTTCATTACCTGTAGGCCATAATCAGCAAAATTAAAATAAAATAAATGCTTCAAATGTATCACTGTGTAATGAATCTATATAATATATAAGTTTCACTTTTTGATTTGAATTACTGAATTAATATGACTTTTCTATGATACTTGTAAAGTCTGGGGATTAGCTCAGCAAAGCCAGCACCGCAGCTAGCTCGCTTTCCACCAAAAAGGGGTAACAAACACAAGTCTTTATTGGGATAACTAAAAAAAACAGCCTCTTTTCAGCAACACAGGGGGTATAAACAAAACAGAAAAATGGCTTACTTCAGCCCAGTGTAATTGTCCATAGTCCATCAGAACGTCCCCACGATAAGGATCAGTCCAATACAAGTCTCCCGTGAGGGTCCAAACCCAAGCAGTTTAAAGGGTCCAGCGTCCATATATAGGGGAAATGTACCTTCTATCCAAGATCAAACCCTGCGATCCTGTACATAGTACAAGTATAAACCCAAACTCTGTATATTGTCTCCTGTTTCTGTCAAGGCTATAGAGGATGTTGCTTACTTTAACTTTTCTATGATATTTTAATTTATTGAGATGCACTTGTATGTGTGTGAAACATGAAGGTTGGGTAAAGGGGTTGCGGAACTCTAGCCAGGAATACCTTTTGTCAAGGGGTAGTGAAGCATCCCATTTAGATGTTCTAAAACTTTAGTCTTAAAGCAGTGCTTTACCTTGAATTATGATAGAGGCTGCAAAACCCAATTGATCATACAGAAATACATTGTAAACAGCACATTCTTTTGAGTCAAAGGTTTCTCCTTTCTGTTCACTTGAAATGTAAAATGTTTTCAGATTTCAAGAGAAAACCAAGACAGCAATATACAGGTAAAAAGTTTGTCTCTAAGTGTGTCCCCTTGATCATTAGAGTAGATCTTTACTGGTGGAAGTGATTTTGTGAAGTCTAAGCTTTAAGCAGGAAAACATTTCCTGTGCTCTTGAGGAGACTAGGTTGATAACCGCAAAGGCAAAGTATTTAAACAGTCATACACATAGAAGTTCCTTTCTATAAATTGTCTACAAACCTAGCCATATTCTGTCTAGCCCTTTAGAAAAGAACATTTGAGTCTGTAGATAGCAGTTCATGGAGAAAGGCTGTTGCCTGGTCTCTAACAAGGAAACAATGAAAAATCTTTTGGATGTCAGGTATAAAGGCAATATAGTATCTTCAAAAGAGAAGAAGCGCTACCAGAGGATTGTTTTTGAGATCTGGACCTGTCAGGAGTATATTGTTTAAGTAGACCCTCAATTTTGGCACTGGAGTCAAACACTATTCTAGCCTGAATTTTTAGGGTGGTACTGTGTACTCCAAATATTGGTAGGTACTAGCACTATAGCAGTTTGTTCATGATAAACTCAGTAAAATGTCTTCATTTAATCTTTGTAAGAATGTGCACCTTAAATGATGTTGGTCACGTTTATAGGCTAGGTTGTCACTAGATGGGTCTATAAAGACACAAGGCATATAGGTTTTGTGTGGCAATTTCTTTATAAGGAAAATATTTTGACATGGCTGGACAAGAAAGGAATGTCCATTCTCTAGTGTACTTGTAGGCATGCTATTAGTGGAAATTGGTTTTATGCATGCTTCTAGATAGACATGTTCTAAAATGACCCATCCCAAGTCTATTTTTGATCATAAGAAGCATTGTGGGGAAGATATCTCTCCCAGGCAGCAGGATTATCTAAACCATGAGGATCAAGTTCTGGTATCAGATACACTGTACTTCTTAAATACAGGTGATGAATCACTGTAGGGAGTTCAGAAGGATGATCAGGGATCTGGGTGCATGCAGCAAGAGATGGTTGTGTATTGCTATGGTGGGAAGGTGATGTGTAATCATGGCTTTTTGACATTTTGAAGTCTCTTAAGTCTCTCTAAACTAGCATCTGTTGTACACTCTGATATTCTTGTAGAATAATTGCAGATTCTGGTGTCTTGTATCTAGGGATTCTAATTTTTGTATCTAGGGATTATGTTTTGCCTAATGACACTTTTCTTTTATTCTTCTTGTTTGAAGACTTAAGGCTTGTCACAGACTTAGAGTGACAGTGCGTGTAGCTTTAGTTGGTTTGCTCAATGGTGTTTTTTTTCAACAATTCCAAGTAAGCAATGCTACTTTGCTTAGAGTGTTTGATAGACATACTCTGAAATGTGACACACAGAATCTTTGGGTTCCCTGCTTCAGCTATGGGAGCTGCTGGTTTCTTCTCCACAGCAATCCTGTGTTTTTTTCCATTTGTGATGTTAGCGGTGGCTGGGTTCCTTTTTCCATACACCCTTAAATTAAGTCTACGTTTCCCGCAATGCAAGCTTCTGTCTTTTTAGAATAGGGGGCATTGGTAAATGGAAGTCAAAAGACTGGTAAATTTGTTTATAATTTAGCATGAAGATCAACAGTAAGGCAACAGAGCTTTTTTTTAGGCAATCAGTGTTGTATTTTTGATAATATAAGTTTTCAGAATGCAACACTGATTGCCTAAAAAGAACCCTCTGTTTGCCTTACTGTTGATTTTTTTATGTAATTATTTGGGGTTGGCAAACCCTTTAAGGGTAACCTAAAACCTTATTCATTTACTTACTTACACTATATTGCTACACCATATTTATTGTTTCTCTATTAACCATGACAAATAAAATGTTGCCACTAGGGGGAGCTTCCAAAAAAGAAAAAAAAGAAAAAATTCCAACAAATATAATTAATGCAGAACTAAACAAAAACCAAAAAAATATTGAACAAGGGATCAAGATTTAAAGGAGTGGTGCTGCACCTTTTTTTTTTTAAAAGGGTGTTGCACTTAAAAAAAAAATCACAGCATTTTTACTATTTTTTTTAGACGGGTTGTTTACCCTTCTATGTAAAAATGTTAAGTTTAGGTACACTTTAAACTCTATGCTTAAGGTATGGCATCCTATTTTATTTTATTTTTTTTAAATATTTTTATTCAAGGATGCATCATTATAGAGCAATACACAAAATAAGGTCACAATAATGTGTGGAAACAGGGTGTATAAACATTCCATTAAACAAAATAAACATTTACAGTAACTTCGATCAGTTATCTTCTATCACCACCAGGATTCTTATAGCATTCTTATATATATAAATATTGTATACCATGGTGTATGCTCAAAGGTTTTTAATATTTATTGTTTTATTGGGTGAGACTCCCATATTTCAAAGAATCTTGACACTTTAGCCTCTTTCTCCAAGGTGGCCTTTAAAAACATGGTCCAACTTTTCTTTCAAAAGCGGGAGTGCAGGTGGATCTGGATCTAATCATTCATGCAATATTGATTTTTTAACCACCAAAACTAACAGTATTCAACTTACCCTAGTTATTTGTGCTCTATGCAAATCAAATGTGCCTGGGATTGCACATTTAGGGGAAAAAAATTACTAGATAGGAGTAATATAATGTGCCAATGATCACCAAAATCATTTTATTTTTGACAGTTCCAAAAGGCATGGTACAAATCTACCTGTTCATGTGTATAATTAGGGCACTTAGCAGAGGGATTATAACCCATAAAATATGTGCAGTATGGAGAAATATATACCCCATGAAACACTTTGAGGGTCCTCCCTGTACATAGCCGATGGCAGGACTGTCCATACCCTGGAGAAGGCTGTGAGAATATCTGCATCTGATTTATTAGGAAAATGGTTAGACCAATTGACAATGCCTGTTCTCTTGGTGGAATAATCTAAAGCAAAAATGCCCAACCTTTCTTCATCAGTGGGCCACAGATGACATTGAGATAAAACTCACGGGCCGCAATGCAAACAAAAAATAAATATATATGTTTAAAAATAGAATAGTTTTTTTTTAAACTTTAAAAAAATTAAATTGAAATGTTTCTAGTTACAGTAACCTACATGAACCAAATAAAAAAAAAAATGATGAATCAAGAATAATGCACTAGACCGTTTGATTCTAATTTTACTAATGCAACATTTTATTAATAAAATATACAAAACTAAAGCTATCATACAGTGCTGGCCAGTCAGATATTGCTCCCCCCTCACCATTCCTGTACCAAAGAGAGGAAACTACACCATACAATGTTTTGTGTCAGTTTTAGGCGGCTGCTAACCTTCTTTGCACCCCAAAACCTGTGCTATAGGTACTTCCAGAGAAATACAATTTATGTGACAGATAGCCAAGTGGTACATGTCCTTATTACTACATCTTCAGGTCCCTACATCTCCCCATTCCCAGGAAGTTAGGGTTCACAGAAGGTAAGTGGCCAGATTTATGTGGCAGGGTTACACATACCTGTAACCCTGTAGCACATATAAAAGCTATATTTTTTACTTAACTTGTGATGCTGCTGCAGGAATAACATTTTAGCGGGAGTCCCCTACATTACAATTTACCTACAGCTCCTCTTTCAGGAGAAATTGTGGTTCAAAGAACATAAGTGGACATTTATATGTGCTGTGTAATATGCTGGCACTATATAAAACCTGTTTAATTATAATAACATCTAAAAGGTCACCATGGTATGGTAGGAGTGATAGAACTTTACCGGGGGAGGTTTAGCCAAAAGAGTTCCCCACTTATTCTACATTTCCCTTCCTCTACTGTTAAGAGAAATTAGGGTTCACAGAAGGTAAGTGGCCAGCTATGTGTTACAGGGTAGCAAGGTATGATAGGTATAGTTTTTTGTATCTTGTGATGGCGCCAAAGTGATGACATTTTAGGAGAAGTTAGCCACAGGAGTCCTGCACTTACAGTTACATTGGGGTTTTTAGAGCAAAAGGGGATAGCTATGTGAAACAGGATAGCATGATATGATGGGTATAACATTTTAATGGGGAATGGGGCAAATGGAGTTTCCTACTGGCTTTCACATTTCCAGTTGCCAACATCCCTCCTTTCCAGAGAACCCAGCCGCACCCCACCAGCCGCTCTTTCCCTCACACCGCAGCGTCTGCAGATTTGACTCCAGACAGTAGGCGGTACTGTCTCCCCTAGGCAGGGTTCTGTGGCCTGAGGAAGGGGTAACTGCCGCTCAATCTCACCCCCAACCTGAACACAGCCTGAATGTTTTGTGAGTGGGCAAATTTTTAAATTTGAGGCATCACAGCGCACAAACAATTGGCAGTACCCTAATGCTCACTGGAATGGATGTGGCCCCCAGGGGTCTGTAACATGCAAACTCTTTGTTTTCTGTTTTTTTTAGCCACCTCTCTCTTGGGCAGTTCTGACCCTTTTTAAGTTTTATCAGTTTTGCCCTTCCCGCCAACCAATCAGGAAATAGCCTCTTAATCATCCCTGGCTATTTAGCTAGCTCAGACACAGTACTCGTGTTAGTGCAACGTGTCTCCACTACTGTCGAGTCCCCTAGCTCTGCTGAGGTTTTTCTCTACACCTGCTGTTTAATTCAGTGCTCTCCCTGTCCAGCTTCTGTGTTAACCCCTTATTGCCCAGTCTGGTGTTTTTCCTGCCTGTTCTCTTGTGCTGTTCCAGTGTTCCTCTGTGTCTGCAGTGTTCCACGTGCCTCCTGTCGCTTTCTGTGTCTGCAGTGGCCCCCGTGTCACCGGTATCTATTTCCTGGATTTTAAGGTTTCTTCTTGACTCCTGGATTCTTCCTGACCTGCTTGCTGCTTGCCGCAATCCTGGCCTTCCTTGACAATTCTTCCGCGTAGTGGTTTAGTACCATGAATCATCCTGCCCACCTGGGTGTGCCCAAGGACTACAACTGGGCAGTAACCAGCAGCGCAACATCCTCACCACTAGAGGCTCTGGAGAAGACCTGGTTACTGCTTGGATGCTGTGCCTTGGGTCACACCATTTCTGTGCATTCCGTAGCGTCCCTTAAAGGCCTCGTCTCCTCAAGTGTGACAGTAATACACAGAAATTTACACAAACACAGAAGTGCTAGGATTTCATTCCAATTCACATATTAATAGTAATAGACGTTGGCTCTCAAAATCAATTTCATATGTCATGTAGACACTTACAGGGCAATGGTAATAGGCTATTAACGTTGTGGCAAAAGGTTATAAACTCAGAGGTACCGAACACATGATGTGTCTAACTTATTTTATACTATACAAAGGTCCACTATATCCTAGTTTTAATACAAGAAAGAAGAAGTGGGAAGAGATCCCTATATGTAGGATAACTTTTTTCCTATGTAACAAAGGTTTGAAACTAAGTACATAATTAAAACCAAGGGGGGGGGGGGGGGGTCAGCTTTTTCTGTCTTTTCTGTTATAATACTATCACTTATATTAATATTTTCCAGCAGAAACTCCTCTATGTGGTTGTTTGTCAAACGTTTTATATCCTTTCCAAACTTACCAGTCTGTGGTTGCTTGGTAATGGCTTTGTTCTCTTTCTGAAGATAGGAACCACATTGGCCTTATGCCAATCCATTGTTACTATGCCAGTGGTTAAAGTGTCTCTAAAAATTAGAAACAATGGCTTTAAAATAACTGAGCTCAGTTCTTTAAGGACATGTGAATGTAATGCATCAGGACCTGGTGCTTTATCAACCTTAATTTTATCCATCTGTTTTTCAATATTACAATTTTGAGTCATTGTGGCTCGTTTAAAGGCAATTACATTGCTATTAGCAATTTGGATTTGAGCTCTGACATTTTCCTTTGTGTACATTGAGCTAAAAAAAATGTTTAGTAAATCTGCCTTTTCTTTATTATTATATATTAGGTTAGTGACCCTGAGAAATCCTTTAAGGGGCCAACACGCTCAGATCTAATCTTTTTGCTATTAATAAATTTAAAAAAAAACATTTTGGGGTTTGCTTTATTTTCTTTTGCAATCTGTCTTCATTTTGAAGTTTTGCTCTATTTATTTCCTGTCGTGGAGTATGTATTCTGAGCTGCTCTGTACCCACTAGCTCTTTTAGCCTGAACGTTGCCCACCCACTCCTTCAATAGCACAGAACCAAAGCAACTGCAAAATGATGGGGAAAATCTCCTAGCAAAGCTCAGGCATTCACAATTTGTGTCTAACCACCCAGGCAGCCTTTCAAAATGGTGTCTTCTGCAGCAGGTGACTCTGGAGGTGTGGCAACCAAGATTTTCCGGATTTTAGGAAAAGGATAGGTAACATATAGCAGAAACTGGATGACACTCTGGGTTGAATTTTCTAAAAACCCTCTATGTATCTCAACTTTAATTAATAAAAAATAAATAATAAATAAAAATAAAAAATAAAGGATATTGAAATGGTGTCTAAAAGTTGCATGAGAAAGCTACTTTATTATAATGACATCCGCTTCAAAACAAAAACGTACCAGTATTCATTCAGGGCTTTAATTGCACTTAGGTCTGATGGCATCCCAAAAAATGTGGTCATAAAAGCTTTACTTTTATGTGGTAATGCATGCTCTCAGTGCCCCTTTAGTTATGAAGATTAAGGGCTATGATATCTAAATATTTTCTATTATATCACAAGTGATTATACAAAAGCAGGTCACTGAAGCTCTTTCTCCAGCCTCTTCTCCCTTGCAATATCAAGTACAGATGGGCCTATCCTTTCAAATGGTATTTTCAATATAAGGATAAAAATGACTCATTTTAATCCCTTATGTAAAACTACCAGCAGAGGGCGACATAGCCCCACTGTCTGTAACTGACTCTATTTGGGATTGAACTCTGGTCTCCTTGGTATTAAGACTGGTATCTTGCATGGTTGCAAATCAGAATTTATAACTGACTTGATTGTTGCTTAGTGAATCCTGGATCCAGATTACCTGTAGAAGCCGGTGCTTCAGTTTCAGCTGTTAGGGCAGTTGTCTCTCAAAGAATTGGAGAAAAGATGTTGTTACATGTGTGTAGGTAGGGGGGTCAGCTTATCGCTGGACACTGTAGGATGGTTGAAATGTCCATTTATTTGGACTTTACAGGAATTAGGTAAATAGGTTTCATGCAGCTTTAAACAAATACAAACGGCACAGTCCAGCAGGAGAAAAATAGCTTACTTGGGCGAATAAGTCCTATAGGTAAGACTATACACATTCCTGCCACCACAATCGGCTATGCCAGGCCGAGGCACACCAACTGCCTGACAGCCCACAGACCTACCTGCCTGATCATTCTGAAAGTGTGGACTGTACTGCCATGGGATAGGAAGGCCCACCCAGGTCTGAGCCCTGTAATACTTTAACAATATTGGAAACCGAATTTACTGGACTCCTTACAGTACAAAACCTCTTTTCAGAGGGTCTATGACATAAAGTGGGGGAAGGAGGGAAAATGTACCATCCAGGACTCACCCCTGGCATCCTGTACACATGCTTTTGCTTTCTGTTCTCGTCAGGTGACACCACCATAAACCAGACACCACCCTCAAATCTTTGAAACCTGCCAAGAGACTTTCACCTGGCAAGTAAGGTGGTCACATTTTTTAACAATTTTACTTCATTATTTCTTGTAGACCAAGATCCCAGAATAGAAAGGCAGACAAACTTTCTAGAATGATATCTGAACCATCGACTGAGAAAGTGGGGGGATTTGTTCCTTAATAATTTGAGAGAATTAAGCAAGCCTTTGACCCAGTGTTGATGTCCCCTACACATTCTGTCTATTTAACTTTTTTAGAAGGTTACTGGGCATCTGGTTTTCGCATTACATACCTGAAGGTGTAAGATTGAAAGTTTTATGTCAGGCACCCAAAAATCTATGAAATCCAGGAACTCCTGGCTCGTTCCTTCTGGTGGTCTAATTAGAAGATAGATGTGAAGACATATTTCTTCCTAGTAACATTTGTGTACGTAATAAAGTATGACAAGCTCCCCTAGTAGGCCTTCTACAGCCACTTTCTGTGCCATACCATCCTTGGGAATCTATATCTATGGAGTCAGTTGCTGATCTACCTGCATCTAATGGGATGACACTATATTAGTATTGGTTGATTGCTTAACTAAAATGGCTATTTTTTTTCCTACTAGAGGCCTTCCTACTGCTGGACAAATTGCCGAGCTTTCAAGGAGTTTACAGCTGGCATGACCTTCCAAAAACAATTTTATCAGACAGGGGCTTGCAATTTACTTCTCGATTATGGAGACCTTCCTACATTAGCTTTGATATAGACATTAATTTGTCCACCTCCTTCCAAAGCAATGGGACTGGGAGGACTAACCAAACTCTTGAACAGTATTCCCAGATGTTTTGTTTGCCATCTTCATGATGACTGGTTACATATGCTGCCACTGGCAGATTTTCCCCAGTCCCAGTTCTCCTGTCACAGTTCTATTTTTCAAAGCCAATTTTTTGCGAACTATGGGCCACAACCAGTTTTCATTCTTGATTTTGCAAAGACTTCTCCTATTTCAACTATTAATGAGCTGTGCTTCATGAAAATCTAGAAATTTGCATGAAGCTGAAGAATCTTGCAGAAAGATGGCAGATAAAACATTGTGGAGCCTTGCTTTCATATCAGGAGGGGAATAAAGTGTTGCTATCTACTAAACGTCTTCAACCCAATTTAGCTGTTTCTAAATTAAGCCCAAAGTTCATCAGGCCTTTTTGAAATTTTGGTTTAGATAAATCTCTTATGTTCAAACTACCAGTAACAATGAAGAATCGCCCTGTTTTTCATACTTATTCAGTTTTTATACTTACTTTCTTATTTCAGGAAAACTATTTTCAGTCTCTATTAGACACAATCTCCAATGTCTAATTAAATGGCAAGACTATTGCCTAGATAAACATTCATGAGAACCAGAAGAAAACACATATGCAGATTGATTGGTTATATATGAACTTCCATTGGAGATATCCTAGTAAACCCGAGGATGTTCTTCAGGTGGAAGGGGGTAATGTCAGTAACTGGATCTGACTGGGGCTGAACTCTGGTCTCCTCACTTTTAGATTGTTACCTTGGCTGCCACTCAGACTTTTGATAACTGACCTGATTGTTGCTTAGTTAATCCTGGATTCTGACTACCTGCTTAGTGCAGCTGGTTCTGGATGATTTACGTTCTATTTAATGCCTGCAGCTTCTTGATGCCTTTGCCTGATTGTTGTGGCTTTTCCATTAATCTTGTGCATGTCTACTCTCTACTTTGTGGTAACTAATCTCAACTTGGACTTTGGCACTTTCTCTCCTACTGGATTTACTTACAGACTTGCCTTTACTACTGATAGATACTGACAATTCATCCATTTCTCTTCCTGCTGTGGGCTCCAGCTACTGGTTCCACACCATGTCTGCAGACCCCTGACACCCACTTTTACCTTTTACAGAAAATTTCTAGGTCTTCCAAATGACATGCAATTTATGTGAATTATAATGTCATTACAAGAGGTGCTTTTAAATTTTAAATCAAACCAAATCCAATCAGAATGGTCAATTCTGGTGGTTGTTGTGCAACTTTTATTTTTTACCTAGCTGTGCAGATGCTGTTCTCTGCCATTAAATGCATATTATTCAACCTACATAATGTGATCAAAAACCTTGAGGGTTGATTCCTATTGACCTCCACATCTTAGATAAGTCACTTTATATTTTTTAAACAACTATTATTGTCTTTAAATTGTGGCCAGCATCCAGAACACATAAAATGATTTTCTCTAAAGACTTATAGGAAATCACGTTTCGGCCAACAAAGATTTTGGCTAACAAATGTGATTCTGGAACAAATTATTTTTGTTAGGCAAGGTATCACTGTATTACTATGTCAGTCTCACTGACACTTGAGGTTAGATTTCAATAATTTTCAAACATGTCCAGACTCAAAATAGTGTACACCTTCCTTTTTTCATGACAAACGTGGAGACGTGTGTGTGTGTGTGTGTGTGCGTATGTGTGGGGGTGTTACAAATAGACTAGTAGTCCACTGTATTGCTATTCACACACAGAATGAACACTATAGCACTGGAGAACTATATGGCACAGTATAGCACTGTTTCTCTTTCTCCATTCCAACTTTCTGCTCTCCCAAACACATTCCAACACTGAAAAATGGCTGCTGGGAACATTTCTCTAACAGAAAGGCCTGCACATAACACAGCCCTATATTCACCACTGTATCTTTGCTGCCCAAATTTAAAACGTCAGGCGGGGCATTATGGACTTCAAAAGGTTCTTGCAAAATCTTACTGCAATAGCAAACAGGCAGGGTTCACTGTGAATTGAAGTGTTCGGATAGTTTTGGGTCCAAGTCACTTCCAAATCAGATTTCAGGTTGGCAGCTGCTTTAGAAGCCTTCCTCTGTCTTACAGAGAGGACTGACATCATTGGAACCTTTTTTATAATAAGGCATAACACAGCTGCATAGACACCATTTGTGAGGTGCTATACTTCTAAATAAAGTTATGTACAGATGTCCAAATGATGTCAGATGATTGTGCTGGAAATGATCCTTCTTGATCATTTCCAGTGACAGATAGACAATGAGCACAGTACACACAGTGCTGTTGTATTCTATGGAGTGGGGATCAGAAAGGATGAGCGAGCAGCACCCTGCAGTGCTCTATTTCCTCTTTGAAATTGACAGCAGTCATTCTTGATTGGTATTTCATCAATTCACCATGGATGCTGTGTTAGGAGGCCACTGTACACAAAGTCATGCTGATGTATATTCCTACGTAACTTTATATAGGGTCAGTTTGGAGCAGCTAATAGATAGAGAAATAGAGATCAGAATTTTTTTTTTTAAACACACATACCTATGTCGATAATCAACATGTGTGTGAAAGCTGTGCTAATATATAACCAAATTTATCAAAGGCATACACTGTGACATCCAAACTAAATGTTTACCTATTTAGTCCTATGTGTTCCCGAACTTGTGCATACATAGAGAATATAAAATATATGAATTTTCAGTGTTTTGCAAACTTTTTGCAGCTATCGTAAAAGAACAGTATTTAAAGGGCTCCAAAAATATGTGTATAATTTGTTGAAAACTACAGAAATCATGGAAGGTGAGTGTACCTAAATTGTTCTACGTTTCTACATGCTAACAGTGCTGGCATCTCAGTTACCAATGAAATCAACACTGCTGAAGGGCTTACAGACCTTATTACTTATATCAACACCTGAACTGATAACAGCATAAGCTTAGACCTCTAAAGTTTCTTTCCTTCTTCCTATCTCCTCTGCACTTCTGCAAATACTTTTCCTCTCTGCTTAATTCTCATACGTCACACCAGGAAAGATATATAAAACAGCAAAACTGACTTTCTAAAGTCTTTTTTAAGGATTTCTACAGGCAGATTAGTTCAGATATATAATAGCTTTCTGAAAGAAGTCATTAGACCTGTAGCTTCCTAATGCTTTGAATAACTATTTTGAAAGTCTATTTTTGTTAGGGTTTTAGTGGCAGTTTAATATATTAAACAGACCTTTAGGGGAATTCATGGGATTCATACCTTACCATTTATGGCTGCACACAGTATAATCACTGTGATTAAGAACTACAGGGAGGTCAGTCTGAAGCTGGACTAACAAGTGCACTGCTCCACTCTTTCTTAAGACAGAATGCAATTTTTCTTGAATATGTGAAGATAAAGTGGGCAAATATCAGTGACAAAAAGAAGGCATTACTTCATACTGTAAGTATAATTTCAATTATATATATAATTACTTGTTATAACAGTTTTACATTTCGTACTTGTGCTGTCAAAGGTGCAACATTTTATATGCACAAGATTGTAATGTTCAAAAATATTTAATGTAATAAAAAAAATGTAGGATAAATATGGTAAAGTATGCAGAGATAATTGTAAAACATCATTTTGTCTATATTACTCTTCTCCTGATTATTCATAGGGTCCAATTACGTATTAACAGAAAATTTGACATTCACCAAGTATTCTCTGATAGAAAATCTTCCAGGTCTATGTGTTTTCAATGGCATTGACTACCAGTAAATGTTGGATTCACTGGTAATACATAATTAGCATTACAAATCTAATGAAGAAGGTACATGTTGAGTAAAGTGAATATAATTATTTATCAAAAATAATTTGAAGGGTTTCTAGTTTGTCTTTATTTTACTTTCATTTTGGTTGAACTTGATGGACTTGTGATGATGGACTTTTTTCAACCTATGTATCTGTGTAATTTGTTTTTAAATATTGTTATAAATTTTCAATATAATTTTTATTGAAGGAACCATATCAGTACACATGACAGAATAGAGGAATACGACTTGGCCAATCAACAAGAAAACAAATGTGTAAAATATAAAAACATACAGTAAATGGGGAAAACAACAACTTTTGTCAAGCACATAACCTAGAAGAAATACAATTAGAGGGTACAACATTTTTTTATATGTTGAAAATAATTTGAACCAGTTAGACATAAGAGCATAAGGAAGCTATGAATATGGGGTGGGAGGGGGAGGAGAAGGGGTAGGACCTTAAATTGTATTAGTTAAACTTCTACGACCTCAGTTAATGCAATCAATAACATGTGGTAATTATGGTAGTTTGTATGTATGTGTGTACTTGGCAAATAGGTAAATAAATATAGATATTACAATCTAAATGTTCAACCATGTTTTTAAAATAAATAATACAGAACTTGAAAAATTGGATTGGATAAATTGTTAAGAAACTTGGATAAGCTGCAGGAAGATTATTAGTATTTGCACATTCCGCATATTCACATAAAAACTAATATTTACATCAAAACAAACAGTATGGCTGGAATTACTCCATGCCATATAGGTTGCATAGGTATGATTGGGTCCATGTAGTTTTCTCTTCACACTAAACTATAGCACACTTGATGTGAATCAAAGCACAGAAGAAATAATGGGGTTTTCACACCTAATCCATATTTGTGTAGTATGATATTTGCTTCAAAAAGGAAATTCCTAAATATGTGTGAAAAGCACTTTCAAACAAGCTGCCATTTACAGTATTTATGGACATCATGGAGAAATTCATCTTCAAAGTTCATAATCTTTTCTATTGTGTCAAAATCTTGCCAGCCCTTTTAATGTTAACACACAGCAGGCTTTTTGAGGAATTTAATTAATGGCTTGTTTTTAAAGATGTTTTTACTGCTTTTAGATAAAATGCCAATATTTTAATGTACATAGTTTCTGAGCACATGGGCACATATTTACAAAATTAATCTGAAAAAAGTAATATCATAGGTTGAAACATGCCATAACAATGCTTTAGATTCAAGTCATGTGATAAATGTTAAATTTTTCACACACTGGTAATGATATGTAGCTTGTCTGTGTAAATGTAAATATATTATGAATATATAAAACTTAACTTATTTGGCTATGCATCCTCAAACTGGCAATGGCAGAATTGGCAGTTCTCTACTGGATAAATAGAGCAGTCAATAGCAGAGTGAATGCATTACTTCACTGTAAGGCCCTGGACAGCACCAGTACTCACCAGGCACCAGTCTTTACAAGAAAACTGCTCAGCCTCGAGAGACTGGTTGCGTCTCCCAGCACACGGTTGCCCCCAGGATTTAATGCACAAGGATGGCATCTGGGGAAGGGCTGGCAGAAGACTAGGAGCCCACAGTTAAGCAGTGCAAATTTATACAAGGCAAATCTAGAGTATAAAGCCAAGGTAATACATGGGCAATCAGTCCTCCAGACAAGGTACCCAGAGAGTAGTATAAGCGGAGTCAAAGTAATAGGCACTAGTCGGCTCCTAAAATCCCCTTCAGCTGTGCACAGCCTCAGACTGTGTGCTAGGGATGCTGAGAAAGTACATGCTGTGGTGGCGCACAGCACGGGATTGCCAGCCCCATAAGCATCTCCTAACATTCACTTGCCATGATTCCTGTCTGAATTCCTTATTCAGTTATTGTAAAACTTTCAAGTGAAGGGAATTCCCATCTGAAGTTGTTGTCCCATGAACCGGTAACTCCAGTTGACCATCTCCCCTTATCTCCTGTTCTGGACACAACCCTAAAGTTTTGCATTTCCCCATAGTTTCTTTTTTTTAGTAATATTGCTCATTAGGACAAACAGAAGGGTGGAATATCCATAATAGTTTCATTGGCCTATTCATACCTTAAAAAAGGTACACTTTAGGTATGTCTACACACATATTGCATTGAACAACTATGTAGTATGAGAATCTACAATAGCATTTAAACTGACTAGAAATCTAATCACACTAGCAAGTTGTTAAATAATAATGAAATAATTGTATAATAATGTATAATATTCATTAAAACTCTGGATACACTTTATATGATATTTTTTAAACTAATTTTGATTACTAAGATTTTTACTTTTTATAAATTTGTTTGGATGACAATGCAATCAGAGTGTAATATGTGGTGTCAGATGAACACACAATATAGATGGTATGAACATAAACATGTGTAAAGTCTTTATATACATATAATGTAAATGTAAGTCTGTACAATAATACTCTATTCTTTGTAGCCAACATACCCTGAGAATCTTTTTCTCCTTTTTTACCATTGTTAGGTTTTCTTAAGTTGTAATCAATTTTAAGGCATTGCAAAAACATGCATACAGTTTTTACAGCATGTTTTTTCAAGTATTTATAAATCAGGCAAATTTACTTTTTTCAGAGGTGTCATGACCTGGAAACAGGCACAATAGCTGCAGCAGCAAATGAGTCAGTGGCAGTAGACAATCCGGGATTGGTACATAGGTAGTGGTAACCTTACAGCACAGTCACATAGTTATATAAACTATAACTATGTCACAACCTTATAGCACAGTCACATAGTTATATAAAGTCATAATAGCACATAGACTGGTCAGGGATTACGTTAAAGTCAACAGCCAAGCGTTTCAGAGTTCAAGTGGAGAGCCATGAAGACTAATCAGTGAATTAGCAGCCAAGTGTCAGTGCATGAGACATACATGATAAGGATGCAACCAAACAGCATCAACAGCAAATTGCTAAATAATGGCACAATAATCTGGCAAACAAAAACACAAGGCATTGCTTAAATAGGAAGTTAAGAGGGGGAGCAAAAAGTTCAAAGTTTATTTGAAGGAAGTTTAATGCACAATCATAATCATGCTATAAGATCATGCATGGAGCTATCTAGCGCTTCAGATCGCTTACTAGGAAGACACAAGACAGCCTTAGAATAGATCCTAAATAAGGCAAAAAGAGGAGGAAAAAGAGGTAAAATGCCTCTAAATTCTCCATAATACTTGTTTCCCCATAATTACAATGTTTTCTGCAGCTTAACTATTCAACACTCACAACACAATTCTTCAAGATCCTATTGTGACGAACGCTCTTTCAGCCCGCACCCCTGTGCATTGACTTTCCAACACGCTCAGCAACAGTCCACACACCAGCAGGTTGAAGAGGGGCTGTCACAGGGCAAGGGTAACCACTCTGGTAACCCTTGCCACACACAACATCACAGGTAGACTGCCACCACATGCTTAGACATAAGAACGCACCATTACCCTTGACTACTGCAGTTGTGCTTCTGCTTCTTTAGTGTCACCCAATTCAGACAGGGATGTCTCAATAATCACAATGTTTATAGTAGCCTTTTGGGTTATCAAGTTACACTATTTCTATTTATAGCATTCAGAGATTACACTTAAAGGGTTAAACGCTTACAAAAAGCTTACACTTTTTGATAGTGTTTAACCTCCCAACCGTTAAGCCCGTACTTTTCCCATCAAAAAAAAGTTACTATTATCGATAAGCCCGTACTTTTCATACATTTTTTTACATACAGTGAGAAAAGTTCGGGTTTAGCGATCACTTACCTGGTCCCGCTGCGATCGTCCATCGTCGTGTTCCAGTGTCGTCCTCCAGCGTCGGGTGTCCTCTCCTTAGAAGAAAAAGCCGGCCGGCTTCCTCTTCTAAGCCGGCCGGCTTCCTCTCCCTCCGTTCTGTCC
>NC_092859.1:53122587-53240852 GCF_032062135.1 Pyxicephalus adspersus
CCATGCAAAAAATGTAACACTTTTTGCATGGAAGTTTGGAAAGAATTAGAATACCCGGCGTTCGCGTACGCGTCCCTCGGCGATTCCTGATGATGATTCCTGATGATCCTGAGGACATATTTCTGTAAGTTACAGGTCTACAATTAAAAAAAAAAATTCATTAAAACCTGTAACACTTTTGGTACAGAAATCTAGACCTCAGTGTAACGCCCAGGTGGTTAATAAGTAAAAACATACAAAAACACAGTGCATAAACAAATACAGAAAAAGAAAGACTAATCTAAGAACAATAACAGAACAATAGCAGAACTATAGCAACAGCATAAAATAAAAGGAAAACTGTGAAATTATACTTAGGTAGAGTTAGTTTGCCTTGGTCCAGGTTGCTGTGTAAAGTCCAAGTTATTAGTCAGAGTCACTGGGCTCCCTGCAGTGCTCAATGCCCCTGATTCATCAAGCAAAATCGGATTATCGGTCGCGCATTCGTATTAGCGATCCGGAATCGTGCGCGATCGCGGAGTCCCGGACCGCGGTAATCCGCGATCGCTGGTCGCGCGTATTATCGCGCTTCCAGCGATCGCGGATTTTAATGATGAATCAGGGGCAATGTGTCAGTGTCCTTAGCAACAAGATAATGTCAATGAGAGCTCCCTCTGCTGGTCTTACATGGCTTTTTCTATGATAACCACAGAGTTAGGACTAATAGGACCATCCAATGATAGCAGGGTGTTGGCTGTTTGAAGGGCTGTGTCCACATGGGTTATGGACACTTCCAAAATGCCCTTGTTATGACCAGTAATAATATTTTCATAAGTACAGGTTTTATGAACTGCCAACTCCCAGAATATTAAACAGCGCAAAATATGGAGTTCACAGAGACCAAACTAGGCATGTCTGAGACTTATGGTTCACCAGGACAGGCTAACTATGGGCTCCAGGCTTTCCTGAGATTATAAGATTATAAATAAATGTGTTTTAGAATACATCTCAGAGTTCAATCAGGGGCCACTCTGCTAGCCTTATCTGAGTTTTATGATACCTGCAGACACAAAACTCCAACTTTTACAATGGGTGTTGTTAACTAGGGGGTCTGGAGGATACTGGTTGTCAGATCAAGAAATATCTGAAATATCTGAAGGGGAAATCTCTGACCATGCTCTGTTAAGCTACGTACACACGTCAGATTTTTATCGCCCGATAATCGGCATCGGCCAATTATCGGGCGAAAATCTGCCGTGTGTACAGTCGGTGTCGTCCATCGTCCGGACGACCGACCTGCCGGATCCACGGACGATGGACGACAGCCGATCCTAATGAAAGGGAAGGGGAGAGCGCGCAGCAGGGTGCCGCTCCGTCGCTCTCCCCCTCCCCTCTCCATAGAGCATGAACGGTGCTGTATGTACAGCACCGTTCATGCATCGTGCACTCCCTTGTCGTTGGAAAGGATCGTGAAAGATCCTTTCCAACGACAAAAATTGGCAGTGTGTACGCAGCTTTAGAGAGACTTAATATTTTCCACAATATCACACTCATTATGTGTTGTATTGTCTCCTTGTTCTTTTGTGTTTTGCTATCTTTTGTTATCTTTTTTGAGCCTTTAAATTGCCTTTTTTTTTACCCAACTTTATGGTTTTAAAAAACAGCTCACTGCAAGAGATTTTTTTATCTATTTATTTGTCTGTAACTTACGTTAATATAGGATGTCACCAGTGAGGGATTTTTTCTACCAAAAAGGCTTCTTGATAGCAGGGAATATTAATGGCTAGGGATAGCCCTTTCGTAAACTTTTTAAAGAACCAGAGGTGACAATTGTGGCAATTGTGTGCTTGGTACATTCAGTTATGTAAGTAGAATACCATTCTAATGTTACTGTCTGGTAACTTAGTAAGCTGTATAGTTATAAAAAAAAAAAAAAGAATTTATCATTATCAAAACTTTAGGATTCAAGACCGTCATTCTACTACTAAAAAGCAATGCAAATTAGGATTTTTCAAGGGGTGCATGCTTTTATTCTACTTCTGGCTCTGTCAAAGACAGCCTAAAATCTAAACAAGTATTACCTACTCAATATTGTATCCAATTTGTGTGTTTTTGATGTCACCATCAAAGCAACTTACCTTACAGTTTATTATTAACAGTTACATTTCATCTAAAACAAGTGACTGTTGAAGAGCATCACAGAAGGAGGACTGGCTATGGATAGAACTGCATCATTGATATTTACCGGTAGCTGGTGCTTGGCAAAAAAAATGAACACAGATGCTCCTTAATTAACGACCAGGTTCTGTTGCAACAATCTGGTAGTTTAGCGAATTGGTCTGTAAGCCAGGAACAAGGGGCAAAGGGCCGGTCTGCACAGCTGTAAATCGGTGACAGGTTCACTGACAGCCTGCAAACTCAGATTACTTTATTGAGAAGGGTTATCTACCCTTCTATGTAAAAAAAAAAAAATTGAGTTTAGATACGCTTTAAGTGAGGAATACCTGTACCAAAATTAGAATGATTACAACATTTTTGCCAGATCTAAAATAACACAAAAGTACATGGCTGCTTGACTCCAGAAGAGACAAAGAAACAACTGAGACTCAGGTATATAATATATTATTATTATTATTTTTATTAGTAATAATCCTAATAAACAGTATCTTAATAGTGTCAACATATTATGCAGCGCTATACATTATATATATCATGTAGATATCAATATATAACATGTAAATGCATAACTTAACCACATATTTAATTGTACAGTGCTGCGTAATATGTTGGCGCTATATAAATCCTGTTTATTAATAATGATAATAATAATAATAATATATATTTATGGAAGGAGGCATGATGATGGTATAAGAAAAGGGGTCATAAAAATAGTTTATAACTGATGGCATCATTGAGGCCAGGATATTGAGTAGTGTTCGTGGTGACTTTCCATTTAGGTTGGCATTGTAGGTGAGGTTTATCAAAATACCCTCCTCTTGGATTAGGATGAATTTGATCCAAAGCAATTCATTTAATGAAATTGATGATGAAATTGTGTCTAGTACCAACATGATGGGCAATAGAAGTGGCTATTTCACTATTAATTATAGATTATACGTGTTCATATATTCTCTTTCGGAATGGTTTTGGTTTTTCCAAAAACACCCACAATTGCAGGTGATCAACTAGACCACCCCACGTGGAATAGTCAACAAAAAGCGTAGGCGAATATTTAGGTCCATATGGAAGGGTAATTTGTTTCATGTCTGATAGCCATAGACATTGAGAACAATTCTGACATTTTAAGGGACCTAATTGTTTCACTGATGGTTTAAATGTGTTATCAACATAATAACTTTTAACTAACCAATCTTTCAAAGATCTGGGTAATCTGAAAATCTACTCTGGTAGGAAATTGACATATTTTGCATGTCAGAAGAAAGTAAGTTTCAATTTTTAAGCATGAAGAACAAATGTGTTAGTGTTTGTACATATA
This sequence comes from Pyxicephalus adspersus, assembly GCF_032062135.1. Lineage (NCBI taxonomy): Eukaryota > Metazoa > Chordata > Amphibia > Anura > Pyxicephalidae > Pyxicephalus > Pyxicephalus adspersus. The sequence continues at coordinate 53,126,063 of NC_092859.1, forward strand.
TCTAGTTATATTTTGACTGTATTTTGAAATTGAGGTTTTTGTCACCTTTAAGTCTTACTGGTCTAAGGATTTAATTTTGTTATATATATTTTTTATTAATTTCTTGCTATATCCCCAACCAATCTGTCCCAAAAAGACTTTTGCCTTTAACTCAAAATCCTCCTCAGAAGTACACTTTCATTTAAGACACAGGTACCTTATGATTCTGATCATGTTTATCCTTTTTTGACAACTTGTGTGAATAGTGTTATCTATTGATATTTCCCCTGAAGCATGTATTGCCCACGGAATATGTTGGTAAGATTTTGAAAATTAGCAATTTCCTATATAGATTCATGCATATTTCTACAACCTTTGTTACTCTGTATGTTATTATTTATCAAAGAGTGGGGGTTTTGAACCATTTATTTTTATTTAAAGTTGCACTTTTAATAGGGAGAAGGTGATTTATAAATTTTTTTATTAGGACTGTACACAGCTTTTATTTCCGTTGGAGGATGTGGCCTTACATGGTAATCTACTTAAAGGGGAATTTTTTTGCATATATATGCACCTTTGCTAGAAGATACCGTATTTTTCGGACTATAAGACGCTCCGGCCTATAAGACGCACCCAATTTTAAAGGAGAAAAATCTCTGTACACCTCCTCTCTCGGTAGTCTCATATCCTCCTTTGGCTTACAGTACCATCTGTATGCTGATGACACCCAAATGTATCTGTCCACCCCTGACCTGTCTCCCTCAGTCCTGGATAAGGTCTCATGCTGCCTGTCAGCCATCTTGGATCAACAATATGTAATCTGTACTTAAAAGCTTTAATACCCAGTTTTTTTCCTGTGCTACTGGAAAAGCATCCAGCTTTTTCTTAAAGCAATCTATAGTAGTTGCAGAAACTACTTCCCGAGGGAGCCAATTGCACATTTTCACAGACCTTACAGTGAAGAATCCCTTCCTTATCTGGAGCTTAAACTTCTTTTCCTCCAGATGCAAAGAGTGCCCTCCTGTTCTTTGTAATGATCTCAAAGTGAATAATAGGGGAAGAGAGTTCTCTATATGGACCCTTTATATATTTATACAGGGTGATCATATCCCCCCTTAAACATCTCTTCTCAAGGGAGGATAGATTCAGTTCAGCTAATCTCTCCTCATAGCTGAGCTCCTCCATTCCTTTTATTAGTTTAGTTGCCATTCTCTGCACTCTCTCCTATTCCACAATGTCCTTTTTGTGAACTGGTGCCCAAAACTGGACTGCATATCCCAGATGTGGTCTGATCAATGCTTTGTACAGAGGCAGGATTATGTCTCCATCTCTGCTGTCTATTCCTCTTTTAATACAAGTAAATACTTTAGTAGCTTTAGATATTTCAGCTTGCAAAGACTGCAAGAATTCTAAATGAACAGTATGCTGTGAAAAAGGAACCCCCCCCCCCACACACACACAAAAGAAAAATATTCTTTTAATGATTTATGTATGTTAAAAAGGTTAAGTCAGGTGATTGAAAAAAAAGGGCAGGCATATATATTAAATACTGTTTATACACAAGAAAATGGTGGAGCTCAAGTTTAATATGAGTATATTATTAGCCTTGAATGAACCTCAATGCATTAAAACTTAAATGGCTGAGAAATAAATGTTGGTTCCACTATCAGGTCTGGACTAGTAACCCAGGAATCCTATCCAATTTTTCCTGACTATTTAAAATTTTTTGAGCTTTGACATCATTCGTGCTCTGTGATTTCCTATTCTTCTGGCCATACCCTGGTTGTAAACTCACAAACCAAAGATCATTTGGTCCCTAGGTCAAGTTACCTTTTCTTCTGACTACTGTCACCAATTTTGTCTGTCCAAACCAGCTCCTCTAATGTGTGTGGATATTGAAAAGAAAGCTTTGATCCCAACTGTGTACCAAGAGAATGGAATCATCATATTTATGATTGCCCTATAGAGCTAAACAGTCTGAAGGAATACAATAAACAGAATCTTAAGAAGGGGTAAATCTGCTCATTCACTTCACCCGCTGGTGCTGGAATATTCTTTGTCAAAAAGAAGGATCATACTCTGCAGCCTTGCTTTGACAAATGGAACTCAATTGTTTTACCATTAAGAATCAATATCCTCAACCATCGATTTAAGGACTCATCCAGCAGCTAAAATTTACCTAAAGCTTACAACCTAGTGAGAATTTATGAAGGAGACGTATGAAGGACCATGTTTCATACCAGTTTTGGACATTTTGAATATGTGGTGGCCTTTTGGACTTTGCATTGCTCCTGCTACCTTCTAACATTTTTAAACAACATATTCAGAGATTTCCTTGATGTTTTCATGGTTGTTTACCTAGACAATATCCTGATCTTCTCTTCCTCCATTGAGAAATATAGGACTGTACGCTAAACCTAAGTAATGTGAGTTTGAAGAAGACACTATCCAGTTTCTTGGCCCAAATATCTCTACTGAGTTTTGGCTCTCCTGAAATGACCAGCCCCTGTGAATGAAAAGGGAGTCCAGTAATTTTTGGGCTTCAACAATTTTTATATTCAAGAAACTTTAATTGAGACCTAACACTTACCCCTTCTTCATTAAGGCGCATGCGGGCAGTTCCATCTGCTCTACCAGAGTGGGCAATTTAGGCCTGCTCCTCCAGATTTAATCAGTATTGCCCCTTCCAACAGCCAAATTGCCCTTGGCTATTTAGCTAGCTCAGGCACAACACTCTGCTTTCATGCAATGTGTCTCCACTAGTACCAAACCCCCTAGCTATGCTGAGCAATTCCTTTACACCTGCTGTTCAATTCAGTGCTTTCTCTGTTCAGCTCCTGTATTAACCTTTTATTGCCCAGTTTGGTGGTATCCTGCCTGTTCCCTTGTGTTTCCCGTGTCACCTGTGCCTCCTGTCACTTCCTGTGTCTGTGGTGGCCCCTGTGTCACCGGTGTCTATCTCCTGGATTTCTGGTTCAGGCCCCAGGCTTGTTCCTGAACTTTCCTGCTTGCTGCCTGTCTTGACTGCGGCCTTCCCTGACTGTTCTCCCACCTAGTGATTTAGTACTTTGCATCATCCTGCCCACCCTGGTGTGCCTAAGGAACGCAACCTGGCAGTAACCAGCAGCGCAACATCCTCACCACCAGAGGTTCTGGAAAATACCTGGTTACTGCTTACATTCTCTGCCTTGGCCCTCTCAGGGCCCACAACACTTCTGTGCAAGCCATAGCGCCCTCTAGAGGCCAATCTCTGCTAACCTGACACAGATATATTACAATAACAAAGGAGAACACATAACCTAGAAAAGGAACAATAGCTTCTAACCACAACCATAGGAGCAAATGAAAAGCAAAAATAATAAAACCAGAGAAATGTTCTTAGGTGGTTATAGACTCAAATCCCAAAATTTTTAACTATGGGGCACTCCCACTATATGTGAAAAAAGGTGCCTATAACTTCACATCCCTGGAAATATCTGGGACCCCCCCCCCCCCAGGGTTGAATTTGGCTATTCTCTTTAGGGTCATGTATCAGCGAAACATTAGTTTATAAGCATTTTCCTGTGAAAGAACATTGGAAGAGCATTTAGCCACTGCCAGCCATATCTCCCCCCATTCCTCAGAAGTTAAGGTGTTACCCAGCTCTGTCTCCTATTTCTCCACATAAGGCAGTGTACAGATACCAACTGTAACTAAAGTTGCATAGAGCAAGGACACTAATCCCACTGATGTCAGGTTACAGGGACAACTTGAGGCAAAGAGGACCGCCTGGACGATGGCAGGGTAAAGACAACAAGAATGTTTAATTTGCAAATAGCAAAAATATTTGCTAGAAGTGAGGGACTAATGCGCCTGCAAATAGGAAAAGGACTTCACACCTGTAAAAGTAGGTAGTTCATAATGTACAGGCCTCTGTACAGGGAAGCAACTTGTGAAGAAATAATAACCCCCAAATATGGAATAGCAGTAAGCCATTAAAAAGTGTAGTATGGCCATAACACAATCAACCACCCAGGTAGGGAGGGAAACATTAAGTAACTTTGATTTGGCATCATTGACCTGTACTTGTAAGAGTTCTGTGTACACAGATAAAGTAGAGCACAGGTTAGGAAGGGAAGTTAAGGGGAACATAAGGGACAGTAACACATCATCCGCAAATAACATGATCTTATGTTCAGCATTGATGATTGAGACCCTTTGACATCTTGATTGGCCCAGTGGGATGGGGGATGGGCGAAACTGATCAAACTTTGGAGAGCAGGCATGCCCAGAGTCAGTACTGTCCGCAAACGCAGGAGAGAGGTGCCTGCGCTTTAGCGAGAAAGAGGTAAGTGACAAGTTCACTTTATTAGTGAATGCGCATCAAATCTGCAAGTATATTACACAATATTACACACACTTTTTTCTAATAAACTTAAGTAAAGGGGATTTTTAAAGGTATGCCATCAGAATTTACTGGTTTATGTATGCATATCATACAAATAATAAATAAACTCTGTAAACTGCTTTCTGGTGCAATTAAAATAAAACAAATGGTTGGTTTGCAGGCAATAATTTGTCATGTAACAGTTAAAACATGAACAAGAATTCAAAGTTTACTTTGTGCACTTTCTTGCATCATCTGGGTGTAGCCAATTCTCGTTTACTTGTAAGCTAACAGTTGTGATAGGAATCAGGAGCACAAATAGATCTTAACATTGGAATTCCAAGCTGCATTTTGTAAAGTTGTTCATCAGAACACACCAGAATCTCCTGACGTCAGTCTACATGGGACATGGGACCAGGATTCTGCAATAGAAGAAACACCTTTGCATATACATTAGATACATTCTGAGATAAAGATTACACATATCCAGACAAATCATTATTTTACTGAGCTTCTTACTAATATGAAATAATAAACCCATCTTTGTAAAATTTGTGATAGTTTACTTTTATAAACACACCATTAGATCTTTTTTCTAAAGATAAATACTTGTTTTATATTTAATCTGATGTATTTTCTACAAAATTTAACCTGTGAAATTTGATTTTTAAAACTTCATACCTACATAACATTTTTTGTAAAACATTTTTCCTGATGCTTTGGCAGTTTAACTACTAACTGGCCAAGCCATTTTGTTTGGAAACATATCTACACAACTAGTTTATACACATCAACCGCTCCTAAATTTAGTATGGAAGATATGCAGGCACTGAAATTGGTACTAGGGCTTTGAAAAATGTATGGTGGGTACTTTTGCAGGCTTGTGTGGATTATTTTTGGCACATATCAAGTACTTTGTACACAGTCCTGACATTTTCTTAATGTGTCACTCATGAACCAGGTAGCTTTAATCATTTGGGCCATTGCCTTAGGTCTAACATGTCCAGGATCATGGGCTAGTTGTAGCATCATCTTTTCTACTTGTGGCGGTAAGCAAACTCCTAAATATCCTGAATCATCATACCAGATGTTTAGCTTCTTCTGTGACCTTGGTTCCTTTTCTTTCCATCAGCTCCTTCCACCCTTCAGATGCACTGTCTTGCAACAATTTATTTCTCTGCATCCCATCGTGGAATCTTTTCTCCTCTTCCTTTTGTCTTTGTTCAAGTTTCTTCTTCATTTCTTCTTCCTCCTTCTCATAATCTGCAGTTTGCTGTACTACTTAGATCATAGTAGTTCCCGATTGTTCTGCTGTTTTCCTGGCTGTGAGATCTGCAAGGCTGTTTCCTTTTTCTTCCTAGGATACACCTTTGGTGTGAGCTTTAGCGTTTAGTACAGCTACTTCCAGTGGTTTGGTGACTGCATCAAATAAGTCTTGAATTTGTTCTCAATTTTGGATTGGCTTCCCAGCAGCTGTAATGAATCCCCTGTTCTTCTATATGGGTTTATAATCATGCACAACCCCTAATGCATAATGGCTATCTGTATGAATGATCACTGTCTTGCCTTCTGCCACTTCACATGCTCTTGTGAGGGCTACTGATTTGGCTGCTTGAGCGGACATCAAAGAAATATATGTTGCTGACCTCTCCCTCTCTTTTACTGAAGTCTTGCTCTTTTATCAAAACATACAACAGAAATGTGACAAATTCTTCTATTGCAGCAACAGGCAAAACCCAAATATCTCCTTTATCTCTATTACCACTGTCTAAGTTAAAACTTTACAGCAAGGATCAGGTTATACACGTCAGATGCATTCATGTCACTGTCTCATCTCTACCTGAATCCAATCCAGGTAATATTCTCTACAAATCTAAGTCACAGAGAGCCGCCCTTAATATTGGAAAATTTGCTCTCTTAAAATAAATGTTTTTATCTTTCCTGTTTTTGCTTTATGTTTACAGCTTACATTAAATGAAATCATATTATGGTCACTGCTACCCAGATTCTCTTTTGTATGCACATTTGTTATAAGCTCTGCATTGTTAGAAAGAACTAGGTACTGGCAGACTATATGTTACCAGATTAGCCATTGAAAACTTTGTGATTTACGAAAGTCTATACTTAACAATGTTGTCAGAAGTTACTGCAAAACCATGCTCTCTGCAAAAGCTAAACAATAGTTACAGGCCACAATATTTTTGGGATTCATAGCTTTATTCACAAGTGCTTAATAAAGCCCACCATTTCAAATTTGAATTCTTTAAACAGGGTGATTAAGTTGGATCCCTCTTAGCTAAAATGGCTGTCCATAGGGCACAAAGAGAACTATTACCATGTTAAATTAAATTTCTGCCCATAGTGGTATACATTTCAATTCAAAAAGGACCTTTTAGCCGTATTTAAGGGCTAATTTGCTAAAATGTAGTCCACCATTACCCCAGACCAAGATGCCACGGCAGATTTCTTTGACAAAACTAACCTGTCCAAATTGTCTCCAGACCAACAGCAATAACCCAAACCTATAAAAAGCCACGACAGCCATCAGGTCTTTATCTTCAGGAAAAATCCTAGACCCAAATATACAGGTTGGTCTTTTTTAAGAACATCAAACTTTACCCTACCCATTTGCTGATAGACTTGTTTATTCACCATTGGCCTCACCATACACTCTTTCCCAATGTTTATTAAAGCTTATACCTCATAATAACCCAGAGCTTTCTTCCACATAACGTCCAACAGCATTGCTAAACACTTATTACAAATTCTTTACAAAAATACATTTAAATCATCTTCAATAAATAATTTCTCACCTTACAGAGCAGCAATTAGGCTTTGTTCATCACAGACACATCTCTATGTATATCTGTGCAGCAATAGCAGCCACTACATCCCCCCCCCCCCTTAAAAAGAATCAGACGCTTTTAGGTTTCTAAGTTTTTGGGGGTTACTTTGATACAAATTATGTGTCTGCTCCCACCTTAATGCCAATCATTCCATTTTTTTCCACTCCAGGGAAACCTGGACTTTAGGCCTAGTTACAGTCTGGACGAGGTAGGCATTACTACAGTTCATCTACTGTTAAACCTCAAAAGCAAAAGGTTGCTGTGAGGAACTTACTTTGAAAATTCCCAATACCCCCTTTGCCTTATATACCCCTTTTTAAAGTTGAAGCCTATGCTTCCACAGTCCTCCGATCTCTTGGTCCTAATGATTGGGCTTAACCCCGCAATACTATGCTTAGAGCACCCTATAAGGTACAAAATAGGTTTCTATGTATTAAAATTTCCTACGATATTGTGTGAATTATTCCTAGGTCCAGGTTTTTCCAAATGGTTGCAAAATTTTCCTAATCGATCCATGCAAGTAAACCAGTAAACTAGGATTTCCTAAAAGTCATTTGCTATTTGTTAACAAATGTTTTCAATCCTGGATCAGATCCATTCCAGCTTTGCTGGAAAGTGTATCCTCTCCAGTCTTGGAGAGCTTTAATAAATCATGGCGCATGCACTGTTCATTGTAAAAAGACAAAAAAAAAAAACCCATTTGAAGTCAGTAAAAAGAGACTTTGCATGACTTGCTCTAAGTAGCCTTTAAAGTGCACTGTGTATCCTAATACTAATCCTTTACCCACCCACCTTGACCTAACCTAACCAATCCTTTTCCTCTACAGATGCCTACTTGCTCCACTGTGTGAGGTCTTTAAATGGCTGATGTAAACATACAGCAGAATGGCAGCTTTTGGGGTCTTGGTAAGTAGGCAGGGTGCATAAAAGTGCACTTATTCTTTTAATATGCATGCAGTCAAATTGTTTATGCATAATAGATAAATAATTTGCATATTTCCATTGTTAACTCAGACTTGAACAACTTTGCAGGGGCATTTGTGTATAACAAAGCCAGATACAGAAGAGTGCATATGGTGCGTATTTAAAATAGATAAGTAGCCAATAAATGACATAAATAAGTGAGGGAACATACTTCTGAACATAAGTACTTTTATTTGCAAAACCACATTTATTTCTAATGTCAATCACAGTTTTAACAAGTGATCATTTTACCTCTACTTGTGTAATATTTTAATTCTGTGTTCTTAATGTGTTTTGATAGGTTTACTTACAGCAAGATAGACTGCACTATTTCCTGTAAACGGATAAAAATAATTGTTGCTTGAAGCCATAGATGAATTTAAGATGGGAAAGAAACTTTTCATGGCTCAAAAGCGAGGAGAGACACGAGCAGTATGCTTGGGCATTGGAATGATTCTATGTTCTGTAATGATGTTTTTTCTTTTGGGAGTCACTATTCTACCAAAGTATATAAAAAGGTATATTGAATTTATTTTTATGTTTAAAGTATATTGAAACCCAAATAATGAACCTATTTCTTTTGCTTTTTCTGTCCTCTGTCCTACGATTCCTTTTTCTATACTTTGTTTCTGTGCCTCACTTCAGTTTGTATCTGCAGATACAAATCTTCTACAGCACAATTCAGAAATATATTGTCAGGTCATGCACTCAGTTTTTTGATAAACACATTTTTTTCTGAATAGGTATACATTTCAATTAAATCAATACCAGTGACTGAAAAAACAAGAGCTGGTGTCAGTATTTTCTTAGACTTGGTGCCACTGGTAATATATCTCAAATAAGGATTCTAAAATAGATCCTCTTCATCTGAGACTCTTTTTTAGACATTTTAAAATATACATAATTTTTACTCTTTTGACTATTAGGCTTGGATTTTGGTTTTAAGTCTGTGTAAAATTCAACCTGAACATCGGTCATGCAGCTAGAAGCCAATAAAACTGAACATTACCAATCTTCAGCAACTTGATTCAGCACCTAGGGCATGCTCCCTCGTTATATGACCTGGCTCTCCCAAGCTGCTCTATTATCTGTTGCTGGATTTACCAAGTTGTATGCTACATGTAATAGACTATCAATTGCAGGTAAAAACATACAACATAATAAATCTAGACATAAGCCCATGATAGGCACAATGTACGGCTGAGTGAATCCAGTCAATAGCCAATGACAGGCTAATGTCAAAGACCAAAGGTGCATGTAGTACCTGGAGGATTTACAAGTAGCATCAAGTCGAATTTTTTTCCTAGTAGAATAATACCACTTGGTCAAATTATATATATTGAATTCTCTGTATGTAGTCATACATTACTGTCATATGTGTTTCTGTGATTAAAATCCTTATTCTACCATAATTCTACTTAAAAAAGAAAAAAAAAATTAGGATACTTCGCGAAGTTGTAAATTGAGGGACTGGTATCACTAAAATTCCCCTCCACATAACTCTTATAGATTTCCCCCACTTTTTATGATGCACACTTGTGTGGGTTTTCCAACGGCTTTTTTTGTTGCATTTGTCTGCTCTTCAAGCACCCCAGACAATGGAATATAAACCAGAATTTCTACCCATTGATTTTATTTAGATTCAGATTTGACCACTGAATCAACCTAAATATTTAGGTAAATTCAGCAAACTGTCAATTAAATGAATAGTAGCAAATTTGAACAAAAATACTAAATGTATAACCAGGTAAGTAATAAAAGTTGAGAAGTAGGTGATTATTGATAGGGATAAGCGAGAATGCCTCCTCCAATCAGCTGTGGCCGCAAAGTTCCCACGGTCACCAGGCTGTACTTATCAGGCTGGTGACTGTGAAAACTGAACTGCAGATGAACTCTCAATGAAGAAATTACATTGAGAGTTCATCTGCAGTTCCACTGAGATCCCCGGGCACTAGAGGTTAATTAACCTCTAGTGCCCTGGGATCTCAGTGGATTCTCAGGTCTGCAATCGTTCATGCAACCCTGGGAATCCTGTGTGCGATCCCGAGCACTAGAGGTTAAATGGAAACAAGCCTCCCCATTTAAAACCTCTAGTGCTCTCTGATTGGCTGACGAAAGCTTTAATCTCGTTTGGCAAATTTACACCGGCCGTTCTTGCTTACAATTTTGATAAGTGAGAACGGCCGAGTTTGCCGCGAGATTGAGCTTTAAAAACTCGCTCTCTCATCCCAAGTTATTGAAATAGATGTTAAAAAAAAAAACACTTTATTACTCCTATATACTATAAACTAAGGTTAAAGATTTTTATTCTTTCGTATTATTTTGGGATTTTTAAGGCATGCATCTTCAACCAGTAAAAAATCAAATGATTAAAACCATTTATTTTTATTGCATAAACATCAACATTGAAATAACATCAACATTAATAGCGTAGCAAAATTCATCACATATTCTCCACCTAATTATTATTTAGGTTTTTTAGTTGTACAACATATACTGTCCATCATATTTCAATACATGTTCTTGATCATTCATGTTCAGTACATGTTCTTGATCACATACATACAGTGACTTCATAAGATTTCCTCCTTCATGCTAATTTAACCTCATTAAATCTCAAAACGTTTCATGGATAAACCGCTTCATCAAGAGTTTATTCATGGAGATAACTCAATGCTAAAATTGCAAACATCATTTTATTAGTCCATCTCCAAATCGTTAAAAATGTGTATAGATAAAGCATACAAGCAACACACTTACATCAATTTGGATTGCCAGCTCTTCAGCCAAAGGACTGTGTTGTCTGTTTCAAGCAAGGGAAACCAGACAGAGAGGTAATGATATTCTCATCCACAGACACCCAGACAGCAGATGGTAAAGAAATATATGATGTCTTCAAATAAGTTCTTTCTATTTGTACCAACTTCAATTGAGTTTCAACGTGTGCAGGTATGCATAGGGCTACTAAGATGCTAATAATTGAAAGAAAAGTGGGAATTTGTAATCAAACTCTATATTAGAAAGCCAATTATTATTATTTATCACATATGCATTTAAGGCAACTTATTAGGTGATTAGCCCCCATATATATTAAACACATGTTTTAATGCAAGACCCAAACCTAGGAAACATACCTGCAAGAGTTGATTCAAACATCCCAAAGGGTAAGAAAGGGGTATAAAGGAGGTCCAAAGAGATCATAAATTTGAGAACTTGTTTTCTAGATATACAAAATATGGTACACACATGCTGTCTTTGGCTGGGAATGAGGATCTTCCCAGCCAAACTGAGTTTTCCAGGACCTGCTGTGTCGCATTCCCATTACACCAGTAATTACTGGGGTTAGGTGACATGTGGGAAAGCAGCGCTTTGGGTGACATGTCAAGGCTGGTGCGCTGAAGCACTCCAATCCTAGACATGCCAACCAGGTGAAGGTAGGAGACAGAGAGTGAGACGCATCTTCGCTCCAAATCTCACTCTCAGTATGACAAACACAAGGTCTCACTTGGCTGGAGCACATCTGGACTCCAAGCCCACCCTTTAATTATAATAAACAGGAGGTAAGATGGAATGCGAATGCACTCCAAGCCTGAACTTCAACGTGCATGAATGGTATAGGAAATGGCTGGAGTGCAACCCACACTCCAAGCCTCATCTTCACTACAATGAGTTACCACCTGTTAGTAACCAATATTGGGCATATGCGGAGCTTGAATGGGAATGTAAAATGAACAAACACATTTTCTCAATAGATAACTAGCACATCCAACTTTCCTAAGAGGTAATATGATGTAAAAGGTTAATTCAAAGTTGTTATAAAGTATAAAAAATCCTTTTATTTTAATCATGAATAGAGATCTTTCATCCAATTTAAGTGCTCATTTATCAAATAATATATGCTTTATGTAAGGTACTATATGGACCTATTTTGTTTCTAAAGATCAGGAGGAACATTTGATTTCTGAATACATGGAGTGTAAATAGCTAGGGAAAATCTTAATCCCATTCCCACTACACTTTATTTTCTCTTACATAAATTATTTCAATTAGATTCTCAGACAGTAGTATATTAGTAAGGGCTAATTAATCAAATAAAAAGAAATAACAGTATATCAAACATGTTAAACATGATACAATCAAAGAAGCAGATCATGGTTTTCAGTAGAGTACAGTATGCCACTATGTGTATGACATTTTGGGTAAGCTTGTAGCAGAACGGAAGGTTCAATGTGTTTAGGAACATAGGAACATATTCACACATACCTGAAAGGAAAATGTTTTGATACATTGAATATACAAATATATCATCATATATGGTATTGTCAAATATTCTCCAATGTGAGATACAGAGATTAAAAAACAGATAATATATTCACTTGTAGCATAGTGGTGCAAGTGTATAGTAAATGATCAATTATGGACATATTTGTAATGTAAGTAATACAGTAACAGAGTAACAGAGGCTTTAGGATTCATGGTATGTCTAATCCATTCATTTAAACTGATGGGACAGAAAAGGGGAGGAGTTTAAAGGCAAACATATTATTGAGGCCAGGATACAGGGTTGCATTAAGAGTAGAAATATATTTGGTTTCAGTTTGTAACAGAATTCTATTAAAATCTTCGCCCCTAGGGTTTGGAAAGACCTTCTCTATAGCTATAAATGATATGACTTTGTTGTCAAAATTATGTTTCATCCCAACATTGTGACTAATTTGGGTGACCATTTTACCGATATTGATCGGGTATATATGCTCATAACTTCTGTTTCTAAAAGCTCTTTTGGTTTTTCCGACATAAAAACAGCCACATTGAAATAGAATAAGGTAGATAATCCCGAAGGAAGAGCAATCCACATGGTGGGGCAGATTTATTAACGCTCTCCAAGCCTGAAGAGAATACACTTTCATCAGTGAAGCTGGGTGATCCAACAAACCTGGAATGGATTTCTCCATGTCAATAACTATTTTACAGTAAATGTTTTACTATTACTATTTATTATTAATTATTAATATCTTCTTAGCCTGAAGTATTGTCTAAACCTTATGCTCCTTTTAAATGAATGTGCACTTTTGGCGTTTCCTGCTGTTTTCTTTCTGTACAATGTGGTGCCCAAAGTACCATTATCCAATGCTTGTATGAAGGTGTCCAAGAAAGGAACTTGGTGATGGTTGAAATCCATCTTCAAATTCATGAAGGAAAAAAATTCTTGTAAGAGGTGTTCAGTTCCTGTCCAAATGATGATAATATCGATGATATATTTCCGCCATGTAATGATATAAGGTTGAAATTTTTTCATTGCGGGATTTATTGAGAGAGTTTGTTCCCAGTCACCCAAATACAGGTTCGCATATGAAGGAGCACATTTCTTGCCCAGTTCGACACCTTGGATCTGTAGATAGAATGAATTTTTGAAAGTGGAAATATTTCTGGTTTGTATTCCAGAAGTTCAGTGATGAATGTATTAAACTCTTTATGGTTAGGGTAAGATTCGGCAAGGTGTTTTCGAATGACTTGAAGGCCTTTGTTGTGGGGAATACTACAGTAGAGGGCCTCTACATCAAAAGTAATAGGTTTGGCATTGGGTGGTAACTGGAGGTATATTTTAATAGCTCGATTGTATACTTGAGGTATGATGGTAAAGCAGTGACAAGTGGGCAAAGGTAGGAATCAACCAATTCACAGGCATTAGATGAGATGGAGACAACTCTGGAGATTATGAGGTGACCTAAACAGGTCTTTGTGGCCGTTTAGTAAGGAGTGTTTGGATGTTTGATGTAGAGGTATTCCTTCATTTTTTGATTGATAGTCCCCTCTAGAAAGGCTTGGTCAATGATATTTTAGAATGCTTTGTAAAAGGAGTTGATTGCATCACCTGATATAGTTTGGTACCAGGATTTTGAAACAAATTTCTTCATAGTAAATTTTATTTAATACAACAATGTTGCCTCCCTTGTCGGAGAGTTTGATGACAATGCCCCTGATTCATCATTGAAATCCGCGATCGCTGGAAGCGCGATAATACGCGCGACCCGCGATCGCGGATTACCGCGGTCCGGGACTCGAGTGCGCGCGTCCACTCGCATCCTGAATCTGCCGGCCGGATTCCTCCCATGCGCAATAGGGGTCGCGAATCTGCCAATTAAGGCAATTACATTTCAGCTGCGCAATTAAGGAGGATCTAAGCACAATCCGTGCGCGAGCTTTTCCGGTTGTTGAATAGCGCGATCGCGCGCGATTCCGGATCGCTAATACGAATGCGCGACCGATAATCCGATTTTGTTTGATGAATCAGGGGCAATATCTTGATTCTTCATTCAAAGTGTGCAAAGCTTTTCGGCTGCAATACCTGCAGCCAAACCACAAGAAGGTACCCAAGTTCCAATGTCATAAGTCTGACTTAGACAGGAGGCAGAGAAAGTTTAGCTGGAATACCCAGGCCAGGTCCTGCAGTATTAACGGATCTAAACTCCTAATGATTCATTAGACCTATTTAAAAAAATATGATTGTCTTAACTTGGCATGTAGAGCCAGTGGTAGAAAAAAAATTAAGTACTTCTGTCTTTTAAAGGTTGGTAATTATAGATAAAGAAACAGACATATGCAACAAATTTGGTATTTGTAACTGCAAAAAAAAAAGGCCCTTGTATATACTGACACCTTCTAGTTTACCCCTCCAATATGAAAAACTGTGATATCTAAGTACATTTTGTGCATAGCAAGGGCTCCACAGTGAGTTTGAAAACTGAGGAGACACCTCTAGTGAATTCCATTAGAATAGAATAAATTGACAGGAAGCCATTTATCCTGACTAAGGCAGCTGGGGGGGGAATTAAGAGCTGATCCAGACCACCATACTATGCCCCAATCCTAAAAATTGGAACATATTTTCTATAACACATCCATTCCTCACAATCAAAGGGCTTTTCCACATCTGTGGATAACAACATCAGTGGCTTGCCTGTGACTGAGCAGAGTGGATCCAGCAGAAATTGGCAGTATTATCCCTTGCCTAACTAGATGGCAAAAAACAGCATTGGGTTGTAATTAGTTTATGTAAGACTCAACATAAAAAATATTTTGTAAATAATCTAAAATCTTTACAAGTTCCATACCTGCCACACTATATAGAGTATGTTTGTATGAGCCCCAGGATCTTGATAGCAATGGCTCCACAGTGAGTATGAAAATAGGAGGGAGCTTTAAATTCTGCTAAATTCAAATGAAAACAAGTACCTCAAAAACAATAATGGGATCACTGTCCGGAACTACATCAGAATGGAAAAATTGGACAGTTTGGTAGTACGGTCCATTACAACTGGGGTATCCTGTATAAATGATTTCTTAAGCCTCCATTTCTAGGACCTAGGTAAAGTATGTGCCAGTGTGATTAAATGTTTTGTTGCAAACTGAGCATTAAGAAACCCTAAGGAGGTCAATATGATGTTGCTAAAAATGGTCAGTTTGGGATTATGTCAGGAGGTGAGCAGAGAGAAGATATAAAGTGGACCCCCCTTAATCACAGGGGTTACGTTCCAAATTCACAAAAATCTGCGATATTTGGGCACCACCCCCAAATGTTTTTGTTTAATAATATATGTGCTACATTACTTGTAAATACAATACTGTACTGTAATAAAGTCAGTACTTACCCATTAGGATACGTGACTTGAGTGGAGACGATGATGATGAGCATTTACAGTTCTTCAGAAGGCACCACTTCATCAGGTGCTTCAGAGTGTTGCGTGCTTCTTGTGTGGTTGCGTCTTAAGTCTTCTTTGCAGGTTAAAAAGACATTGTGATTGGCAATTGCTGGCGTTTCTTCTTCATAGATCGCATTCTTGAACTGCAAAGAGGAAACCATAGAGGTATCCCATGCTTCAGCCATCCCTTGCAGTTCTTTTGCAGCTTTTGCCATCGTTGCAAGTCTTTTTAGCAAAAGGCCTTTGTCATCTTCCTCCTGCAATGGATCACCTTGTTCCTCTTCTTCGTCGCTTGCAGATTTTGTAAGCTCAGCCAAGTCCTCATCTGTCAGTGGGTCAGAGTGGGCATTGATGAGCTCATTCACGTTGTCTTGTGTCATGTCATCAAATCTTTCTCCTCCTAAAATCTTCGTAGCTTGACCACCTTATCAATTGTGGATTGTTGAATTTCCTCTAGAGAGAAGCCTTTGTAATTATGGAGGCATTCTGGCCACAACTTCTTCCAACATGCGTTTAAAGTTTCGGGTTTCGAGCCCTGTAGAACCTTTTGTATCACATGTTTCAATGGTGAATTTTTGCAAAAAAGTCCCTAATAGTAAAATTCTTGTGGGAATCCAAGGTCTCAACAAGGTGCTGCATAAAGTTACAAATATAAAGTGCCTTAAAGGCACAGATGATGCCTTGATCCAAAGGTTGAATGAGGGATCTTGTGTTTGTTGGCAGGAAGTCAATTTGTACTCTCCCATAGTATAAATCTAGTGGGTGGCCTCTAGCTTTGTCCATCATAAGGAACACTTTGAAAGGCAGCCCTTTTTAGGTACATTCTGGCTTGAGGGATGAAACATTGGTGGAACCAGTCGGATACCAGGCTTTCGTGATCCAGGCCTTAGAGTTGTGCATCCAGTGGACTGGCAGCAGGTTTTTCTTTTTTCTTTTCAGGGCCCTGGGGTTAGCAGATTTATAAATTATTGCTGGCTTCATCAGGAACCCAGTAGCATTGCCACACATTATCAAGGTTACTCGATCCTTCTAAGCTTTGAATCTGGGGGCTCGAGCTTCCTCTTTCATTATAAAAGTCCTGGATGGCATCTTCTTTCAGAACAATTCAGTCTCATCCATGTTGAAGACTTGTTCTGGCTGATACCATTTCTCCACTATGATTGCCTTAAATACCTCATGGTACTTCTTGGCTGCTTCTACATCTGCTGATGCAGCTTCCCCATGCAGCAGTACACTCTTGAACTGGAACCTCTCTTGAAATCGATAAAACCAGCTCTTGCTGGCTTTAAATGCAGTGTGCTCTTCTGGTGCTGTTGATGATCCTGGTTGAGGGTCGTCCTGGTTGTCTATTTGGGCACTTGCTTCTCTGGCAAATTGCTCATAAAGTTGCCTGGCCTTCTCTATGATGATATTGGTGTCCAATTAAATATTCTTCTTCCTGCAATCAGTAATCCAAAGAGCCATTCTCACAATATACTACACTTGTTCCATCCTCACAATATACTTGTTGCATGCAGTCACCATCCTTTTTGCATTTTGAATGTAACTGACTGCTTTGGTACTCCTGATGTTGGCTTCATCCTTCTTGATGTAGTGTATGGGAGACTCGTTCAGGCTGTAATGGCGGGCAACAGCAGCATGACTTTTTCCTTCTTGAAGCATGTCTAGCAACTTAACCTTCTCATGGATTGTCAGATACTTCCTCCGGTGCTTAGGTTCCTTACCAGATGCCTTAGAAGGTGCAGAGTGTTTGGGTGACATAATAGAGCTTGCAGAAAAAGTGTAAAAATACAGTACAGCGTACACAGCACAAAACGAGAGCACAGAATGCTGGGAAGATTCTGCTTCCCTTTCCCCAACTGCATGTGTCCCATACATTTAGATTTATTGAGTGGGCCATCCCGATTGGCCGGACTGGTTCCTCCTCTCAGCAAGCGCTTTCCTCCATGTAGTCGCTAAATCCGCGATATACCGGGACCACGATGTATGAACCGCAATATAGAGGTGGTCTACTGTAATTATAAATATCTTCATACAATGGATTTTCCAACAATACTTGCACTAATCTCAGATAATATCCAAACATATAATATCCCAACACTTTAACTCATAATGAATACCTATTCAAGTATATGTAAACAAGATTTCACAATCCAATATTGAATTCACAAGGAGAATAAAATAACTTCCAAGAAGAGTCAACTAGCATAAATGAAGATGTGTGACTCACTGGACAAGACCACACAAATATCACTGCCAGTCTATTTTGATTACTGATTTAGGTTCTGCCAACATCCCTTTGTTCCAGAGAAATTGAGGGTCACAGAAGGTAAGTGGTCAGCTATGTGTAACAGGCAACCCACCAGCTGCTCAGTCCTTCACACTGCAGTTTCTGCAGATTTGACTTCAGACTGTAGCGGTACTGAGCGTCTCCCCCTAGGCAGGGTTCCATGGCATGAGGAAGGGTTAACCACACTGGCATTCTGAAAGCAATCTTGACAGCACAAAGAATATTGACAGTACCCTAATGCTCATTGCCATGGAAGTTGCCCCCGAGGGTCCCTAAGATACAAACTCACCCTCACTCTATCCTTACTTGTTGATAGCATTTTATGCTTGTGATCCCATATCTAGCAATTTGTTATGCTTAGGGGGCTGAAATGTAGTTTGGTAGCAGCACTCAAAGTTCCCTGTGTACCCTGAAAATATCACATTTCTATGACACTCAGTGTAGGAGATATAAAGGTTTACATGGGGATACTGAGAGCAGCATGGGCACAGATACAGCTCTCATGCTGCTGCTGCTGGGATTATCTCACAGTACAAGGTGGGCAGGGAGCAGTCACAGTTGATTGCCAGGTCTATAGTACACGCCCAGGGAGATAACACTGAGCATGCTCAGAAAGCTCCCTCTCCTGGTAGCACGATCTTATAGAGGAACATAGGAGATGCCTACCCCGTATCTGCACAGTCCAGTGGGACTTGTAGGTCACCCATTTTCATTTATGCAAGATGATTCTTCTTGGAAGTTATTAAATTTTCTTTGCGCATGCAATATTGGAGTGCAAATTGTCATTTACTTATTGGAACAGCTATTAGTGCAATAATATTGTGTTGACATTTATCTGGGAATAATGCAAAAATTGTTGGAAATCCTATTATATAAGTAAATTTATAATTTTATTTTCTCTTAGCGCCACAATCACCTCTGATATTTATTGAAACTTTGAAACCTTCTTTTCTTGTGTGCTGCTATATTTTTGTGAATACGTTAACACAGAGTCACTATATATTTTAGTTCTGAAATATGATTGGTAAGGTTAAAAATAAAAAGTATAGTCCCTGGAGAAGTAATTGAACAGTGTTAGGGATGAACGCTTGTTGGCAAATTGGCCGATCATTTGTGACCATGTTCTTTTTGTCTCACCAAGAGCCCTGATTTCCTCAACTTCACTTCCTTCTATACACGTCGTTTCCTGCATCTTTTAAACGATTGCAAATAGTGTCTATATATTTTCAGTCAATTATCTTTGAACAATCGTATCGTTACACCATTTACAGAATCATGCACTATACAATTGTTCAAAACAATCGTTATTCTTACATTTTCAAATCACTCGTTTTCAAACAACTTTTATCTGGCCTGTGCACGTAGCCTTAGAGTATGCCACGCAACTGTGTTACTGTTACCACTCAGTCTGTCCAGCAACCTGCAGCATCACCAGTCTCCTTATAGCCGTTAAGCTCTACCTTTCTCGGCATCTCCTGCACAGACACTGAGATTGCGCATAGTTGAAGGGGATTTTGGAGTTTGTGCTGCAGCCAATGAGCTGATTGGTTCCCAGAATTATTTCTGTCCTGCTATTGGCTGCTGTTAGCACTGCAGGTCGTGCCGGCGCCGCTGCTCCTAATCGCAGGCATGGGCGCCGGGTTCTATCTCTCAGGTAACACTACCTATGTTCCATATCAGTGTTTCCTCCATGCTGAGACTTGCTCTGTTTGTGAGCTGGCGTGGGAGGCTCTAGAGAAGACCGGGTGGCTGCTTAGTTACGCCCCTCTAGAGTTTACCTGGCCAGCGGCACAGTGGGTCCACACCTTCGTTCATAACAGCTGCTAGCTCTATATAAACCTCCTTAGTTCCAGGCTTTGGTCGTTGGATCCTCAGCGTGTTTCCTGCTATCTGCTCAGTTATGTTCCTTTTTTTGAATACCGACTTCGGCTTTGCCCTAACTTTCCTTGCTGTTTCCCTCAATGCTCTGAAGCTTGTCTCCTGCCTGCCCAGACCTCTGACTGTCCTGACTTTGATTATTGCTAGATGCCTGCCCTAATCCTGGCTCATCTTCACCACAAGTATTGCCTGCTACCGGCCCGGCCCTGCTACCTCATCCCTGGCTTTCCCTACAAGGAAACTCTCTGTCCTGCTCCCCCCTGGGGGCCTGGACCTGCTGTTCTCCCTATGGCAATTTCGTCTGGCGACTAATGAAGTGCTAACAGAATGATCTAGCCCACATGCAGGCTTCTTGGGACAGCTCTCTGCTTGAATTATGTAAGCAGATCTCTGAATTGAATATCTCTGTGCAAAAAGTCTAGAGGAGATACTTTTAGCTGAAGAATCAAATCCAGTTCTTGTTCAGTCCGTAGTTGTCAGTGGCAAGTGTTCTAGTCAGCTAAGTTAGCTCCGCAGTACAGCACCCAAACCCAAGTTGCCCTTACTCTGATGACAGAAGTATGTAATTTGGGCATACCTTGGTTACAAGCACATAACCCTCTGATTAACTGGTCACAAGTGCCCTTTTCTTCAGACTAAAGCTACGTACACACGGCAGATTTTTATCGCCCGATAATCAGCATCGGCCAATTATCGGGCGAAAATCTTCCGTGTGTACAGTCGGTGTCGTCCATCGTCCGGACGACCGACCTGCCGGATCCACGGACGATGCACGACAGCCGATCGTAATGAAAGGGAAGGGGAGAGCGCGCAGCAGGGTGCCGCTCCGTCGCTCTCCCCCCTCCCCTCTCCATAGAGCATGAACGGTGCTGTATGTACAGCATCGTTCATGCATCTTGCAGCCCCTTGTCGTTGGAAAGGATCGTGAAAGATCCTTTCCAACGACAAAAATTGCAAGTGTGTACGCAGCTTAATGCCACAACTCCTTTTTACCAATCTGGTCCAACTAATGTGCAAGGATGCGGACAGAAAAGAATTCTTACCACCTGCCTATCAACAATATCTAGACTTTTTTCCACACATTGCATATATGACTGTCCCATTGAATTGTTTCCAGGAGCCAAGATTCCATTTGGGCACATTTACCTGCTATAACCTGCATAACTCAAATGAATTGCTCTTAAAGAGTAAAGGGTTTATTGGCCCATCCACCAGTGCAGATGTATTCTTTATAGAAAAGAAAGACCACAGTCTACTGCTTTTAATTAACTACATGGACCTCAATTGAATCACTACCAAAAGTCGATATTCCTTGCCTCTTTTCCCAGAGCTTTTTCAGAGGCTAAAGACTGGTAAAGTATTCGCTAAGTTACACCTACTTGGAATTTATAACTTAGTGAGGATCCGAGAAAAAGATGAATAGAAAAACATATTTTGCGTGAATATCTTTCATTTTGAATATGTAGTTTTGTCATTTGGTGTAATGCTCCTGCAACTTTTCTGTTGTTTTTTACCTGTACCTGTCAACCTGTATATATACGATATCGAGTGGAACCAAAGTCGCCTGTCCCCGCTCAAGTACCAGGCATCAATATGTTTTTTTTTTGATGATCTTCACTCATCTTAATCGGTTGTGCCATAACCATATATTATCCTGGCACATGCAGGGGAAGCCAAAAGCTCTGGGTTTTCCTTGCAACACAGCTCAGATTTTTGCCAGAAACCCGGAGTGCAGAAGGGATGTTGCCTGTCACTTTCTGCAATAATAACCTGTCTGATCATTTAAACATAAAAGTAGAACACCACAAGTACAGAGCAGGATGAAATAATGAATCCACAGTGCTTTAAAGTGTCTGCACTGCCAAAGTTTCTCATTTCTCCTTGACTTCAAATGATGCCTGTCCAGCCTCTGAGAGGGCTGTTGGGTGTTTAACCTTTACCCAAGCAATCTAGATCTTTTGGTTGGACATAGTAGGTAGGGCCTGTAACATGGCCTAAAGATCTGAGACCATCAATAGGGCCGTGAGAAACAACTGCAAATTTGAAATGGTGCAGATATAGTTATTACTATACTATATGTTACCCACTCCAGCAGGAGTAAGCAGAATGGATGGATCCAGTGCAGAGATAGAGGAGCTAACCAAGTTTATGAAGAAGTGGCAATGTCACTCAGTTTAGTATGGAGCTGGGAGGCCAAAAAAGCACCTTGCCTTCACAAGAAAGGTCTAACCAAACAATCTCATGTAGTGGGAAACATCAAGCTGTTGAGTAGCGAGGAGGTCAAAAAACCCTATTGTTTCTGAGACTAGTAATCGTGAAAGTGGTTAAAGAGGAACTAAAGGCAAAAGTGCCTAAACCAAAAAAACACTTACCTTCTTTCCCCCAGGGCAGAGATGTTCGGGCATGTGCAGAAGTAGCACCCAAGAGCCTCCCAGGATGCCTGACGTAGGTATCCCGGGAGGCTTTGTGCTCCCATTCATTCTCGATTTAGAAAAAAACAAAATTGTTGCACTTAAAAAGAAAAAAAACAGAATTTTTACTTAACATAAAAGGGTTTTAAATCAGGAAAGACAAACAGAAGTCAGTCCTAAAATGAAGAAAACTTTGACTTCAACACTTTCAACGCTACTACTGCAAGTAGCTTTTAAGTTAATCAAAAGCGACGAAATGAAAATTCTAAAATATAAAATATGGCTCCAGAAATTTTTTAACATTCTTATAAATATATTTTTTTGTATTTTTGTATATTTATAGTAATAAAAATATATTTACTTATCTGTCTTAATACCTGGACAACTTTGACTGCATAAAAAAGGGCTTTCTCATACTTGGCAGGTAAAACATACATTATTTAGAGATGTGAACATTTGCAATTAATGGAGGGGAAAAAAATTGAATCAATAAATGGTAAGCCTCTACAGATCCTCAGAGATACCCTGTATTGTGTTGATTGTATAATTGCCATGATGTGACCCACATAATATTAAATCTAATATAACCTTTTGCCTTTAAAGCGTGTGGACTGCTGAGTCTATGTGTACCCTTGTACAAGCAACTTTCAAAAACAAAACTAACTGTGTCCATAACAGCAATACGAAACCTGAAATTATATTAAAATACCCGTGTCTGGAAGTATTGGTAAATCTGAATTTTTCAGAAGACACTTTTATGCTTTATCATAATGAAGAATCTCCAGAATGGAATAACAAGGTAATGTTCATTTGTTTCATCAATCTGTTCATAGGTTTGTCTTTGTTGTAATCCAGCCTTCATGGCCATATTATGTGGCAACTTGTACAAAGTGAAAAATTAAAAACCTGATGAGGAGTCAATTGGCCCTAAATTTATTTTTGGATTTGGATCATTAGTACTTTTTGTCTCCAGTCAATTTCACTGCTGTACCATGTCCTGTCAAAACAGGGGCTGATCAGCTACACAGCAATTTTTCAGCTTTTTCCTTTTCACCCGGCTGGCTGTCATCACACAACAGCTCAGTCAGGACTTGATGCAGAAATTGTAGTTAGTGTGTCTGGGAAATCTGCTAGCTCTACTGGGAGGGGAGATGTTTACATTTGTATCTTCTCCTGTCCCTGTATCTTCCTTATTCAGGAAGAATAAGGAAGATACAGGGACAGGAGAACTGCCAAGCTGCTGGTTCTTACTCTGAGAACTGCCAAGCTGCTGGTTCAATTAAAGGTTTTGATAGTTCAGATAAACCACTTGTTGCCCCACACCAGGTGTACCAGGATGTAGGTTAAAGAACCATCATTTGCAGGCAGTTTGATGGCAGCGACCCCCATCCCTATTGGGCTGCCATGGGTGTATGCTAGATGTTCCCAGCATCTCCTCATAAGTAGCAGGTCACTGGAGTGAAAAGGCAGTAATCTCATTGCAACCTCACCTGCAGTCTGGACATAGTTAAAGGTTTAGTTCACAAAAGCAGTTTTTGTAATTGGTATTACACCGTTTTACTGGTTAAAATTTCTTGCAAAAAAAGATAACATTAGAATAATTTCTTATTTAATAATATAATAATTAATAATTTAATAGTTAATTCTTTTTCCCTTTTTTGATAGTAAAAAGGCATGTTTTTTCAGACACTACATGCAAAGGTCATGGGTGTTTAGCCACCCTAGCCATCGCCATAGACTTGGATTGGAAATACCTGTCACTATTATGTAAGGACTTTTTAGGTTCTCACATTTATTTCAAACATTTTCACTAAAAAAATGCAATGCTTTGCTAGGCTTTTGCAGCCACTTGCAAATGCATAAACAAGCCTAGCAGTTACTACATGTTACCATTCCTGGAAACCAGTAAATGCCACTGTTTTTTTTACTACTTTACAACCTGATCCTAAATTATTACAATGCATTAAATACATCTAACTCCTAGAAGTGATTACACTCTTTACAAAATATGGGGCACTGGGATGTAGGGTGGCAATACAGGGGTACATTAAAAGACGATAGAAAATTTGGATCAACTAAGAGGGAGGGTTTTACAAAATTGAAACAAATTATAGGGGGTGGTAGAAAGCTGACACAATTATAGGAGTTATTGGACAACTATGACATAAAAAACTGGGCGCACTAAGTTTGTTGTAAACATGTTGCTCCATCCACTTTTTGACCACCCAGCTACCGCTTACCTCCATCAAGCTGAAAAAACAATCTTGGCAGAACACTTCTTTGGCTTATCTAGACCCTCCACTTGCACCTGACTTCCTTACTGCCTATCCAAAACGCAAAAATTGGATCCTTAGCTGGTTAGCCCAGGCCTTTTGACATGAGTTGCTCAGAACACAAAAAAATCTGATCAAATCTGGTCAGAGCAGTTGAAAAATCTGACTGGATTCAGAATTTGTATTTTTGTAATCATCCATAGTATTCCTGTCAATTGCAGATATACTACAGCTTAGCAGTCATCATCCAATGGACTACTATACTTCTCAATGTCTGTAGGCCAGATTCGTTGCCTGTAACAATTATTGTAATTGTATTGTATTGCCCTGTGCCAGTTATTTTTTAAAGTTTGGGTATTTACCCGTTACTTTTCTAGTCTCATTCTAACTAAATATATACATTTTTCCATCTGCACATTTTATTTGGATTAATGGAAACACCACATTTTAGTGTTAATTTTTTCCCACTTGTTCCCACAGACCCTCCCTGAAATTTTTGTGACAACACTATGATCAGGGGCTCTGCAATTAACTTAAAAAATTGTAAATCACATGCTACAATGTAAATACATTAAATCAGTAGTATTAATACATTTTTGCATGCAATCCAATGAAAATGTGTTACTATCAAAAAACCCAATTCAAGTACAATTTTGCCTTTGTCAAATGTATGCACCATGCCAAGTTTCATAGGGTATTTGGCACAGTCCTGTGTTAAAAGGTTATTATATGGATTACAGAGAATTTTTAAAAGGAATGTTTATTAGTCATTTTGCATAGATATTTGATTTAATGCAGTTCTAGTTTTAAACTGTAATATTTTTTTATGAACCATTATTTTAACTATATATTAATAACTGTAATGCTCATTTTTTCAGTGTACGTATGTGCCTGAATGTAAGGAAAACTACACAGAAATAGCAATACACATACAAGAAATTCAAAGAAGATTTATTGAAACATCTTCATTTGTTTGCTACTTTGACCCAAAAGGAAGACAGAAGGGTATTATTTTAATAAGAAAATTTGGACCCCAGAAGATGATTTCATACTTTTTCTGGCCAACATCGATGTTTACTGTTGGACTTTGTGTGGTTATTATTGTTAAAATCAGCCAGTATTTTGCCATGATCTCTTTGCAAGCAAACAAAGCCCTGGAGATAGTCAAATCCTAATTTATTAATGTCAATTACAATTGGAAAACATCCTTAAACATATTTGATTTTGTGGCTATAATAAAAAATGTTTCATTATATATAAACACACTTTTAGTTTAGATATGGTATACACAGAGTAAAAAAGGCTGCTCACAAAAAAAAACAAAAACAAAAAAACAACAAACAAACAGTGTTTAACACATATATACAATGTACACGTTAGTTTAGATAAGAAGCCAATGCAGATATATAATTATATAAACAAATAGAAACTACTCTCTATAATAAATAACATCCTAAACATGTTTACCTGGACACATACTTTCCAATTTGAAAACAAAAAAACATTACTTCCTATATAGACCTAATGCATATTGTTTTATCTAAATCAACCCCACTATCTCACATATGGTGAAAGTGCTTGTTGCTTAAATGATTTTGGTTTTGATCATTTTATAATATAAGTGAAATGTATACAACAAATGTTATGCCTGAGAAGACATTAGGAAAAAAACAAAACTATGCATCAGCAATCATGGCTAAGCAAAGTCAATAGCTCTGCTAGCTTTAGGTAAAGTTCAAAGAACTAACAATTTTGTTCAAGCATTTAACATTGTTTTTTTTATTTTCCAAAACAAAGGTTCCTGCAATATTGAGAAGTAAGGAATTGATATTTACTTGAAATACTTAAACGACTAGTGCCACTATGTATAATAAAAATGAAGGCTTGTTTTCACAAAACCTCTTGTCACATTAATAACATGATTTCCTGCAGAACTCATGTTTCTTAAACTCTTATTATTAGGGTCACTATAGGTGGAATAAATCAGGGGTGTTTGGAAAGAAGCTCAAAAGTTTTCTTGTGACTGTTCTATCCTTGTTGTTATTTTTTTATATTGTTTAAAACTGCAGGTTTTCACATTTTTATTCTGAGGAGATGACAATTTCGTGCTGTTCCCATTGTGACAGTTTGTATTTTTTGAGTATACAGTTTATAAAGTGAACTTCTAAACTGTCCAAGTTGATAAAGTCCATTCGTGCAACTGTATATGGCGACCAAGCTTTTTTGCTATGGTACTCCTTGAAATCTTTAAACAAAGTACACTTATACAATACAAGTAATACAACAATAGTTTATTGGTTTGATTTTATTAATAGTCATTTATTAGTTTTTTCATCTGACATTTTTTCAAAATTCAGTATATCAAACTAAACCTTTCTTTTCAATACATGGTCAAATGGTTAATTTCTAAAACAGTATTTTTAATTTAAAGTAATGAAAAAACTACATACCACCAGAACCAACCAGAATTACACAAAAGGCATTTGACATCTCCTACAGCAAGGGAGCAGATAGCATGCAGTTACCCAGCTATGCTGATTTAGGCCTAACTACCTTTCAGCTTTATAGGTGTTTTTTAGAAGAACTGTTAGCACTGGCACTGTATTTTCTGTCTTCCTTGATGCCCAGAAGGGGAATCAGCAAATGGATTGATGTACTCCTTAAATATTAAAATAGTTAAATTATTTCCCCCCCCCCCAGTGAGCTAGATTTAGAGGTCCAAGTTCTTACCAATTCTGCTGTTTATGCAACGAGAATTGTTTTGCTATCAGATCTTACTCTAATGTCAGTAAAGAATATCAAAATTATTTTACTATTACATTTTAAGGAATTGGACATTTTCTTAAAATCACTATCTAACTTTCAATAGAAACTCTATTAAAAAATAAATAAAATTAAAGACTGTTTACTCAAAACCATCTTCCAATTTAGCAGAAAGTTTTTTCTTTATAATACAATATTAGAATAGTCATTCTTCGTGAAAATAAAGTCATTTTTTTAAAGAGCTTGCTATCCTAATCTAAGATGATTGCAATATGCTGTCAGAGTTTCCCCAGCAACAGAAGAGAGACCAGCTTTGGCAGCATACACATAAAGACTTGAACTTGAGGGTGAGCTAAATGTGTTCTTTTGGGAAAGGAAAACACATAGCTGATAATGACACAGCAAACAAACTCAAACACAATGTAAAATAACTCTCAAACATACAATAGCAGCAAACAATATTTAACAGTGTACAATAGGGAGCAAGCAAGGTAATATGGCAACAGCAAACAGGAACAAAGCAAAGACTGGATTTCAGGGAGCAAGTGGTCATCAGTGTCATAGGTACATTGCTAAAGCAGGGCGGGACATGTGAAGCTAGAATATAAAGACCTTCTGATAAGCAAAAGTGTTGTCTCACAGGTGTTATGTTGAAACCTGCAGCAGGTCATCTTCTGGGTAACAGAATGCTGAATTTCTGTTTTTTTCTCCCCTAGGCCAGCTAAATTATGCTGCCCCACCCCCCCTCCCAAAAACAGCCTTATTGCGCTGGGATGCCATTTAAAATTATGGATAATACCACAAAATACCAAAAAACTAATACAACTCTAAAACCCTATTCCTGTTGTGTATATACCTAAAAAATGGCCTCACCTCGTCCCATCACATATAACAATAAGGACACTTGTCATAGCTTGAGTCAAACAATAATTAGGTGAGCTCAGCTTTAAGTACCTAAAGTTCTTTGGTGCTTCCAGGTAGTTCTATCACACCGCCTTATTACAAGATTTGTTGTAGTAGATTGCTTATATTAGAACCCTGCACACTGCATAGTGCTAGTGACTGCCTAGAAACCTGCCTGATGCCCTATGAAAAAATGAAAGAAGCAAGAAGAAAAGTGCTCATAATTACCTTAAATTACAGGTTGTTGGGAGGCACCAGAGGGGCAAAAATATTGAAGACAGCCAGGATAAGATTAAGGTGATATCATTTATATAAATGATTGGTATGTCTTGAGACAGTGGGCACAGAGGTGCCCCCAGAAGGACTGCTTTGCACCAGGGCAGCACAGAGTAGATGGCATGCTGCCCCTGCAACATGTCATCACTTGCCCTACACTTTTACCTTTCCTTTGACCACAGCACTATCTCTGGACAGTCTGAGGAGGCCACCTGGGCTACTAAATGCACCCTGCTGTGAGCTCTGGTGACACCTATGTGCTAACTGCTGCCTGGGCACAGGATGTGTCATGAGATGCTGTGCTGTGCTCCAGGCTAATAGGTCATCATTTTGACAAGTGCAATGAAGCCCCCTAATAGCCATGGTGCCCTAGGCCACAGCCTAGGCCAGGTGAGGTTACCAGTGAAAACACATGCAAAATGTGCTAACAATGATGCCACCAACAGATGATAAAGGGAGCCACAGGTTTCCCGACAGTTTCCCACTACATGATTATGTAAAACAGTCAGTCTAGAAATATTCTTTTGAAATCAAGGCTCTTACCAATAGAATAGCCCCATTCCCAGGGGCTTATTGCAGACTCTGTGTCTTAATTCACAGAACAGTATAACAAACTAGGCAAAGTCAGAGGTTTCCTAATGTACTGGTAAATCACTCAAAACACACAGAAGCACAGACAAATATATAAGGAACTGAAAGCACTGAAATCAAGAAAGCCAAGAAAGAGACTGGAAACAGTGTCACAGGAAAGTAGGCCTGGAGCAAGACTATAAATAGAATAGGCGAAGGGCCTCATGACAGGAGTGAGAAGGAAAAGACCAGAACAAAAAGAAGTAATTTGAGTAAGGGGTGGTCAAGCAGCATGGAGTGATGAGGTGGGGTCAAGTGGTAGGAGGGGTCAAGGGCGAAGGAATAAAGCGAGGGGTTAGGAAGGGGGAGAAATCAGTTGGGGAAAGCAAAACAGGAACAATCGCCCACCCGCCCCCCTATTTGCTTGTTTTCTTTGGTCTTGGATGTTATAGGGCTTACGGGGTAAAGGGATGGTCTGTCATGGCAGCGGCGGGGTTGCATCTCAAAAGTGGCTAAGGATAGGTGTAAGTAACAAAGAGGGTGGAACCCATCAGAGGTATGGAGTTCCTGTTTATGTAGAGCCTCAGGTGACACTTGGTTTTCAGGGAGGGCAAGGGGAGCTGCGGATGCTGGTACCGTTGTCCCTGAGCCAGTGGTGTAGCGGCTGGGGGCCAGGAAACGGAAGTATCCACAGTAACACAATCCGATTGGGGGGTGTTAGTACTTACAGGGACCTGCAACTCTATGTTATTACCTGTTCACAAAATGTAGAAAAATGTGGAAAATGTTAAAATTGTTAAAAGAGCTGTTTTTTTAAAATAAAAGGCTGCTATGGCCAATTTAATCCAAAACAATGGTGTGGTTATTCATTTGTAGGAGTGGTAAGTTGAGGTGGTGGTAAGAGTTGGGGTTTTTATCTTCTCTACACTAGTCATGACCTTAGGAGCCACAGAAAACTTGGTTTCTCCTGTCTCAAGAGAGGCGGCTTGACTGCTTAGATTCTACAGAAATGTTCAAGTTGAGGTGCAGTCTTTGCACAGTCTTCAGCAGAGTCAGGATACAGGACTCAGGATAATCTGCAGGAGAGTCAGGACATGGGATGACAGGTGCTGGGTTGACTGAACACTGGGATGTAGTAGTGTGATGAAATCAAAGCTGTGGCAGAAGCAGGAATCTGCAGCAGTTTGTACATGTCTAATAAAAGCTGTGGAAAATTCAGTTTGTTTATGTCTTTTCATATTATCCTGGAATACTGAAGCAGAAGCTACCTTGGACAAAGGTGTGTGCAGCGGTATGATGGCTCCAGGACCTGCTCAGCTAACAGGGGCCTTCACAACCAAGTCAGGTGTTCTTGAACCACAAATACAACAAGGTTTATGTTCTTGACGCCTTCCACCTGCTTGGCTTCATCAGAAGAAAAAATTAGGACCTTCATATCTCTTTCTAAACAAACAAATAAATAATACATAATATGTGCAGTCATCATAACATCTTCAACAATGTGATCGTGGACCATATACTTACTTTTATTCAGAAGTGCCATTCAAAAAAACTTTTTGCACCAATGGGTAAATCTTTCTATGATCCTGCATTAAAATGCCAAAACATCAGTAAGGTATTCTGCAAGCGATAGTGTTGCAGGTATTCTTGTTATCTTTCCTGCACTCTTCAATACACTTCAATGTGTCTTGAGCAAAGGGAGGATGGGAGAACTTAAAATATACAAACTTACAGTTAGGTCCATAAATATTTCGACGAAGACAACTTTTTTCTAATTTTGTTTCTGTACATTTAATTTTAAATGAATTAATTTTAAATGAAACAATTAATTTTAAATGAAACAACTCAGATGCAGTTGAACTGCAGACTTTCAGCTTTATTTCAGTGGGTTGAACAAAAAGATTGCAGAAAAATGTGAGGAACTAAAGGCTTTTTTTTACACAGTTCACTCATCGCCCGGATCCCTTCAACCAAATAGTTTGCGTTCTCACTGGTGCCAGGGTTCGTGGTGGTGTGGTAGACTGAGTGGACAAATTACTGGGAGGGCCTGGGCATGACCCAGCTATCTTGGTCCATGTTGGAACCAATGACAGGATATATGGAAGATGAAGGATCCTTAAAAATCAGTTTAAAGAACTAGGTTTCAAGTTATAGGAAAAGACCTCCAAGGGTTTATTCCCTGGAATATTGCCTTTGCCATGCGCAACACAGGAAAGGCAGAAGGAGTTGGACAGCTAAAGGCATAGCTTAAGCCCTGGTGCAAAAGGGAAAGGTTTGAGTTCTTAGACCAACCTTGATTTTTCATTGGGGTACAACCTGTATGTCAGAGATGGTTTGCACCTAAATGCAATGGGGGGTCTGCTGTTCTAGGAGAAAGATTTAGGGGAATGGTAGAGGGATATTTAAACTAGGACAGAGGGGCTGGGACAGTTAAATAAGGTGGCAGAAAGGTCAGACAAGGGTCAGTCACTAGTGGAGGGGTGGATTGAGGATAGTTATAGATAAGTATAAGGAGTTTTCCATGTTACACACACATTGGATTGTGCAGTTCTAGTTGTGCTGAAAAACAAAAGGATTTGGCAAACAGTGCTGGTAAATGCTGGTAAAACGAGTCTGTTCACCAATGCTAGTCTGGCAAAGGTCTGGCAAATAAAATAGGGGAGTTGGAAGCCTTAATGGATGAAGAGCATTATGACTTATTTGGTATTGCTGAATCCTGGCTTTGTTCTTCACATGACTAGGGTAGAGTGGATAGATCCATGAGCTGCTAACCCAACCCAATCCCACACCCAACCACCTTTCCTAGGTAGCCAAACAAAACTCAACAGACTTCTTATTGGATGGAATTGGCCATAGCAGCCCGTTTTATTTAATAACCAATAAAGACATATATATATATATTTATAACATTTTATAACAAAAACAACCTCTTTCAGCACCACACACTAAAATTCTTTCTTATAGGTCCATGACGCCAATTCTATTTATAATTCCCAAAATTACATCCGCTCATTAACCAGGCCCCCAGCCGCTATTACGCCGCCTCAGGGACAATCAGCGGATGACCTCCTCTAAAACTTAGCCCCCACGACAACCGAGTTTCGTGCGAGGCCACCCCTTAACCAAGAGACCCCCAACCTGCCGCAAACTTTTAACCCTTTCATGGACCTTATGAAAGAACGCCACCCAGCCGCAAACATGAAACCTTATGTTTGCGAGCGCCTCCACACCTGTAAAGCCCTCTGCAAACCATCCTCCAAACTTAACAACCACAAATCGAGCCCAACCGCATTCAAATGGACCCCATCACTCCGCAAGAACAGCGCCGGCTCTGACTCCAACTCCCTATGCCGTATGGCCAGCCCTCCATTCCTGACTATGAACCTCCCCACTTCTTTGTTCACTTTAATCCGGGCCCTATTAATACTTACTGCTGACCGGGCATGCCGCCAGGACTGCCTTGCCACAATGTCCGACCACAACAGCACGATTCTCGGGAAAGCGTCCTTAATTCTTAGGAAATCAAATTTAATATCCCTGATTAGCTCCCTCATAGGCCTCATCCCTAAATCTTTACCTCCAGCGTGGATCAGAAGCAAATCAGGAGGTCTGTCCAATCCAGCAAATCTGTTAACCTCGGGCACTACTCTCCGCCACTGCATACCTGGTATCCCTATCCAACGGATTTGAGCTACCTCACGACACAAGCCCAGCTGCCTTCCGTTCCGCCTCACATCTGCCCTCCTGGCTCCCCAATATGAATGTCCCAGTATCCATATCAGGCATTGCGGTTCACCTGCAAAATACAGAACAACGAATACCAGCAATCGATTTTTTTTTTTTTTTTTATATAATTAGCCAATACCTTTTTTTTTTTTTTTTTTTTTTTTTTTTTTTTTTATATAATTGACTTCTTAACTGTTAACCCGTAGGAAAAAAACTCCCCCCAAACCCTTTCTTCTTTTTTTTTTTTTTTAATCAGCCAATACCTCTCCCCACACCTAGCTTATAACAAACCCGGCCGTACATAAAGCTGGAAACGCCTGGACTCCCAACGCCCAATTCGTTGTATTACTTCAGGCCCAATTCGTTGTATTACCCCACCTTGCGGCCTCCATGGCCGCACCAATCCGGAAAGAATGGGAAGAATACTCACCTGGGTTCCTGCCGATAGCCGCTACACCTTTCTTAAAAACTGCTCCAAACTGGAAACGGGTTAGGTATGACCCATTCTCATGTACAAAAAAGGGGCCCTCTACCTGGGGGCGGACCCTAAGATACTCACGTACCAGTCTAACCGGGCATAGCTCCGCTCAATCCAAGGATCCCAAATGCAGTCTAATACCCCGACCCAACTGATCAGTTTTTGACTTGCGGACCCACACCAACACCCTCTGATCCCCTACCTGTACGTCCCTCCTCCCCAATCCTCCCTGTATTAGTTTGCTGGGGCTCACTACTTCACCCAAACGTAATGCTGCAAAAAAGGTGACCACAAAAACCGCCCTAAACAGAATGACCTCAAAAGTACTAGAACAGATGTCCTGCAAGCTGCAGCACAAATCACCTAACATCTCAAAAGACACTGGCCTTCTAGAATCGTGCCTACGGCCGCCTTTTTTGTAACCCTTAAAAGCCTGCCGCACTAGAAAACACTTGGTCCCATCTTGCCATCCCATAACTTTGAAAAGAAAAGCCAAGGCCGCCATTTTTTTACCCATGGAACTCCCCGAAACCCCTTTTTGAAAATTGTCCAATAAAAACATCAATACAGAAGAGTCCACACTATGTAACTCCATACCCCCCCACTCCCTCTGTAAGAACCTAAACCACTCCCTCCATGTGCCAACATATGCCTTCCAGGTACCCGTACACACCGACCGTTGGATCAAACCAGCCAGGATCCCCAAACCCCCAAAATCCCTACTCCCAAACCTCTCTACCGGCAGTAATGAAAATATCTCCACATATTCACCTTTCCAAATTTTTTCCCGCACTTCCGGCGGCAAATGCGCACCCAAAGGACCCTCAAAACAGACATATATTTCCCCTTTTGCCCCATCCGTCACACCTTGACCACCCGACTCCCCTTCACCCTTGCGGATCTCACCCTCATGATCCCTACCAACACTCGTTCCCCCCGATGCCCCCGAGCCCGGGGTAGAAAGCACACTGCCACCCAAAGAACATCTATCCTCCCCCCTGCTTCCTGCTGCCTCTTTTTGGGTGCACCCTGCACTAGTTGTCTGGGGACCCTCAAACCCAGGTACATTCATATTGCAACCCTCAAATTTACATAATAGGGCCCTTAAACTGCTCAGTAAATCCCCTGCATTCACTCCCTCCCCAGCCATAGCCTGCGAGCCTGACCCCCCCATAACATTCTAAATTGCATCAATCATCACATCCTGACTAACAACATCCCCGCCATACTGATTTTTCTCCCCCTCCCCCCGACCATGTTCCCACACAGCCAGGTACTTACCGGGCTGACGGATGCCGTTCGGACCCTCAGCCGCTGTACCGCTACTGGTTCCTGGAGCTTCTGCGCTGCCTGCCTCCTGGACCTCTCCATCGGAAGGTGTCCCCCTCTCCTCCTCGCTGTCGCCTCCTCCTTTGTCTTCCCCTTCCTGGTGGCGAGTGCTGACCTAATTTCCGGGCGCCGAACGCAACCCAGAAGTCCTCCTCGGCCTCTCTATCCCGCCTTGTCTTTGGATCCTCCGCCCGCCAGCCTGGGAACCGGAAACCGCCACTGACCTCCATATTTCCTCTTCGGTCCTGCTGTATCGCGACGCCACCGCTTCCACTTCCATTGGACTGCGATCCCTCACCGGCTCCTGGCTTGGATCTTCTCCTCTGGACGATCCGCTACTCCGCTGTGCAGCACCGCCTCTGGCCCGACCCGCAAGGCCCCCTGCCGCTTCTCCTCGGGTCCTACGTTGCGCAGACCGGACACCTGTGGAAGGACTGCTCACCGGGTCTGCGAAGGGGTCCCGCCTCTGATGAGGATTCCTCCCGCGCCCTCCGCCAGACGTCACTGTTCGACTCCGGGCAGAGGGAGACGAAGGGTCCCGCCTGGGGCTCCTGGAGCGGCGCTGGTACTAGGACTCCAACGCTCCGGCGGCCGAGACCGCCAAACACGCAACGGGGATGTGCGCTCCGGTGCCGCACGACCCCCAGCCCCCGCCATCACTGAAGTCACTTGCTCCTCCAGCCAGCGTACTCCTCTGGATTCAGCAGCTTCCCGCAATTTTTCAATTAATGTCTCCAGATCGGCCATTCTGTACTGGTGGGCTTCCAAGATGCTTGCTGCTTCAGGTAAAACTGACCCCCTTTCCCCCCTCAACCTCTTTATTTATACTTTAATCTCCCCTCCCATAACAAAATTCTAACCAATCCCTTAATTCATTTTTCCCGCATTTAATTTGAATTTCCCGCACTTTTTCCTACTATTTTTTTTTTTTTTAACCCCTTTACTTTTCCTTCTCCTGTCTCACCTCCTCACCCTGTCATGTGTCCCTTCGCTCCATGCTAGCTACAGGCCAACTTTCCTGGTTTTACTCTCTTTTTTAAAGACAGAGTCAAATGAAATGTGGTGGTGTGTGTCTGTATTTGAGAGGTTATCTGAAAGTTATTGTGAAAGAACAAATTGTTGATGGAGCATGTGATGAGGTTAAGACATTGTGGGTGGAGTTACATATGGGGATGCATAATGCACAGTTAAATAATAACATTTGCTGTAGTTCCCCCAGTGCTAAGGAAGAAATAGATAATCAACTAATAGCACAGGTAGGGCTGCCAATGCTGGCTTAGTTTTAGTAATGGGATATTTTAACTACCCTGTCTTTGACTGGAGTATTGGCATTACAAGTATAGCAAAAGAGAACAAAAATATGAATTTAATAAAAAATAATTGTATGGTATAGTTTATAGAAGCCCCAACTAGAAATGATACTCTGCTGGACCTAGTTTTTTCTAACAATGCAGCAAATGTGCATCTGGAGTCTGGATAGCAGTGACCATAACATGAATTCAGTTAATGTAAGTTATACAAATATTTAAACAATAAGAAGAGAAAAAGAGGATTTTTTTGACAAACATGTATTCAGAGAAAATGTTTAAATACAAATCAAACAATAACAAATCACCATGTACGAATCAAGGTGATTATCATTTCAAACAAATAAGTGAGGTTGAACCCTTCTAATTAAATGTGACAGTTAATAGTTCCATATAGGACTGATACTAATATTGGATGTCTTGAGAAAACATTAGTCTCATTTCCTGACGTCAAACAAAAAAAAATGTCAATATGGAAATAGATAATCTTGACAATGGATTGGTGTAAGGCCAATGTGGTTCATATCTTCAAAAAGGTAGCAAAGACATTACCAAATAGCTACAGACCAGTAAGTTTGTTTAACTTCCATGGATGGAAAGGACCTAGAGAGTTTAATAAAGAACCACATAGAGAAGTTTCTTCTAGAAAATAATACAATAAGTGATAGTCAGCAAGGAGTCAAGAAAGACTGAAGTTGTCAAATGAATTTACTTTCTTTTTATGAGGAAGAAAGTAAATAGGTAAATAGTTAGGCAGTGGAGTAGCAATTGATATTGTGTACCTAGACTTTGCTATAGCAAAGCTATGAGGAGAGATTAGATGAACTGAATCTATTCTCCGTTGGGAAGAGACGTTTAACGGGTCGCCAACCAGTGGTCCGTGGGAAAATTTTGATGGTCCTCAGAAAAATTTGGACATTATTTGCATTTTTAATAATAATAAAACAAATATATTAATCCAATAAATTCTTATATTCTGAATGACAATTTTTTACCTT
This sequence comes from Pyxicephalus adspersus, assembly GCF_032062135.1. Lineage (NCBI taxonomy): Eukaryota > Metazoa > Chordata > Amphibia > Anura > Pyxicephalidae > Pyxicephalus > Pyxicephalus adspersus. The sequence goes on from NC_092859.1 coordinate 53,163,122, forward strand.
TATATTGCACTAAATTAATGAACTGTACTAGAGACGGAAAAACTAATGAGGCACAGCGTGACATCAATGTAGTCTTAAGTTGTATGAGGCAACTGTTGCCGAGCTGTATGCTTCAGTATTGTTTCAACCATTACAACAGTAAACCGGCTCTGCGAATACTGATTCTGATCCAATTGTTTTATTTTATTTGTTTCTCAGATGCTCTTTAAGGTAAATATGAACTTAACTGTTTATTCTCTTTAACTGTTATATTTAATGGCATTAAATAGTTTGACTTTAATAACTATAATTTCTTGTTTTGGTCTTTGGCGGTACTGTTTTTTTTTGGGAAGAGAATAGGCTAGCTGATCCTCCCAGTCTCGCTACATACTTCTTAGGATCAGCGTTGACGATGTCTTGTACTTTCTCCTAAACATTTACACCCTTAATGTTCACTAATAAACATTTACACCCTTAATGGTCACTAATAATTTTAGTGACCTAGTACAACTGTTGATGCAAGGCCATTATCCTTATGTGGTGGTGGGAAGAGTTTTCAACGAGGTCCACATTAAGGGGGGTTATTTCAAAACCAGTGTCCCCAAATTGAGTTTTCATGTTAGGGACCTTCAGGGGCCACTTCCCTGGCAATAGGCATTAGGCTACTGTCAATACACTCTGTGCTGTGCCATATCATTCTACGCTGCCACACATAGCTATCCCCTCACTCTCTACGAACCCCAATTTCTCTGTAAGAAAAGTGTAATGTAACTGCGAGTGCAGGACTCCTCTGGCTAACTCCCCCTAAAATTTCATCACCACAGTGCCATCACCAGATACAACTGATAAAACTGGATACTTAACTTCTGTGAACCTAATTTCCCTTTAATAGTAGAGATAAGTGGGGGACTCTTGTGGCTACCCCTTCCACTATTTTATCACTCCTACCAAACCATGTTTGCTCTGTCACATAAATGTCAGCTTATTTTCTTTAAACGCCAATTTCTATTGAAAGGGGAGCTGTCGTTATATTGAAATGTAGGATAAGTGGGGGACTCTTGTGGCTAACTCCCCCTAAAATTGTATTGATTGTGACCAGCCAGCAGAGTTTTATCTCAACATTATGTCAACAGAAGCTCCCAGATGAAAAAAGCTTGGGCACCACTGCTCTAGAGCGTATAGTACGCTCTCATGTATTGATTTCTTTGGTATTAATGATCAGCCATTACACTCGATAAATCGCGATAAATCAGGCTACCATCCCATCTTTCTATCTGACTATGCCCCTTCCACCAACATGGACCAACCACGCCTAAGAAAATTTTGTTGGTGCTTCCCCTCCTACATTGTTGATTTTTCTGCTTTTCAGTCACATTTAATTTCTACCAGCAGCACTGGGATACTTTGGGAGACAGTAAAGGCTGTGATGCATGGTCACAGCTCAGCTTTCTCCTCAATCTTAAAAGATGTAGAACAAGAGCTTAGTAACTCTCTCTACAATAATGTTTCTTCCTTTTCTAGTGAATATGAAATACTGCCTCTGAAGATGCCAAAAAGCATTAGCTTCAGGCTACTCTCAGCTTTGGTTGTCGCTTAAAAAAAAAATATTTGGGGCGCCAATGGCACCCTGTCACAATACCTGTCGGCTCCCATGGTGCTCCCCACTAAACTGTCCTGTGGCCTGTGCATGTCTGCCTTATCAAGCTGCCAAGCGAAGCACTGGGTCTCTGTCTCTGCTTGAGTTAGCATGCAGCACCCTAAAAGCTCTGATCAAGCTTGTTTGCCATCTGTCCAGACCTGTGCCTAGAATCTAACTCTTTTGGTCTGCCACCTGTTTCCACATCAAGGCCGCTCCAGCTTTCCTCCTCAGGTAGGGTGACCCCGAAGGTCAGGGCCTGGTAACTCCCAGCACCAAAGAGTCCAGTGGTCTCCAGGCTACTGCCCCATCACCCCTTGCGGGGTGCCCTGGTGAAGACCTGGTGTTACTTAGACTCTGTACCTTGGGTGATCCCGTGCTACCGGCCTGAGGAGACCCGGATACACCTCTTGGTGTATTAACTCTCTAAATTATCTGACCAGTGACCAGGTCGATATCTGTGGAAACACAAGAGCGGAGGAGCAGTAGATCTACAAAAAAAAGTGATCTAAGTGGCTGTGTGTCTTATAGAGAGCAAAGTTGAAGCAATCTTGAAGCCACATGTAGCTTGAGCGTCAGTAATCAGGGTATAAAAGTCTTTTGTGGTAAGAAGATGCTGTAAAATTTTTTACCAGAAGGTAGTATGTGAGGTATCCATCAGCTTAGCTGCACTAGAAAGCAATGGGGGCTTAGGTGGGGGCCCCTCCACTAATAAGGTGGAAAAGCTTGTATTCACCCTGGAAGTATAGGTTGAAGATGCCAGGGTCTTTGAGAGTTGCAGGATAGGTGGCATGCAGTCTGTGAGGGGTCCAGTGCATGTGATAGGGCTCTCTGGAGGCCAGAAGCTGTGTAGGCCTCATGGTAGAGACCGAGCCTAATGCAGCCCATGGAGAGACATCAGCAAAGGAGTCAGAGCTGTAGGATTCTTCTGCCAATGGAAAGTAGGAAGGAGTGCTCTCTGAAGTTTGTTTAGCCAGGGATGTTCGCAATCAATGATAGAGGAAAGCAGAAGGCACTGGGCAGCGCCATCTTGGATAGGGTATCTGACTGCACACTATGCCTGAAAAACGCTTTGATCCTTGGTTGTAGGGTGTGTTATTGTTTGGAAGGAGTGGAGGGGTCCTTGCCTCTGCATTCTGCCCATGATTGAAGCCCAGGACGCTGATAAAAGATGAGTTGGAACTGGATGGTAATGGAGCTCACTTGGCTGACATCCATCTAGGAGGCTCTCCAAGGCATGTCCCGGATTCTCTCATTCTTGATTCCTCTCTCCACTCCTAAGCAATAACTAATCTATACTATTCTAAATTCAGGTTCCTTTGTTGGGACAGGATCTCTTTTGGCCCATTTGGCAATCTCTGTGGCCCCAAGGAATACTCATACCTTAAATCAGGGATGCCCAACCTAAAGCTCTCAGATCCAGCCCTCTCCTCATTTTCTCTCTGTTTGCTGCTTCCCACCCACCTTGTACTGTGAGATAATCCCAGCAGCAGCAGCATGAAATCTGTGTCCAAGCACAGATCATTATCCCCTTGTGTAAATCCTCATATTTCCTTCACTGATTGTCATAGAAACTGAAAGCTGTAATACCTCTACACATAACAAGTTGCCAGATACGGTGGCACAAGAATTAAATCCTAACAAAAATCAGGGATGGATTGTGGGGGCCACTCTCATGGCAATGAACATTAGGGTACTGCCAATTGTCCGTGCGCTGTGGTGCCCCTTAAAGTTCACAAAACTTCAAGGCTGCATTCAGGTTGGTGGTAAGGTTGCAGTGCTGTTACCCCTTTCTTGTGCCATGGAACCCTGGCTCAGGGGAGATGCTCAGTACCTCTCATTGCCGCCTGCAGTCAAATCTACTGACGCTGCGGTGCAAGGGACTGGGCGGCTGGCAAGCTGCCTGTTACATATAGTTGGACATTTACCTTCTGTTCCATTTCCATGGAGCAGAGGGATGTTGGCAACTGGAAAAGTGGGAGCCAGTAGCAAATTTCTTATGACCCCCCCTTCCCAAATAAAATGTTATAGCCATCATATCATGCCTACCCTGTCACACATAGCTATCCCCCTAATCTCTATAAATCCCAATTACTCTGTAAGAAAAGGGAAATGTGACTGCAAGTGCAGAAATCTTGTGCCCAGCACTATCACAAGATATGAAAAACTATACCTGTCATACTGTGCTACCCTGTCACACATATCTGGCCACTTACCTTCTGTGAACCTTAATTACTCAAGAATGGGGAGATGTAGGGCAGAGATTCTTGATTTGTCATTACTTTCATTTGGTGCATGTATGTTATGGTAACTAGAAACATTTCAATTTAATTTAATTTTAAATTAAAACTATTTTAGCTTGAAACATACATCTTTAATGTTTATTTGCATTGTGGCCCGCAAGTTTTATCCCAATGTCAACAGCAGCCCGGGATAAAAAAAAAAGGTTGGGCACCACTGCCTTAATTGATGCCCATACAGGTAAAAAACTTTTTTCACTAATTTTTACTCAGGGATTAATCCCTTTTTGGCAGTTCTTACTTCGTATTTTTTGTAAGAAGCTGAACACCACCTGAAATGCTTTTTTTTCCAACGCTCCCTCTGGTAGTGGGCTTAAATACCAGCAGGTCACATGGTCTCCATGCATTATATCACATGGTCTTTCCTATATAAGAAATGACTGTCAACAGGAAATTGTCTGAACAAGGAGTTCTCCTAGGCTCTGATTCTAGGTCCCTGTCTGCATTCCTGATTCTGTTCTTGACTCGGGGGCATACTGATCCCAGCTCTGTCTGACTACTCTTGATTGCTACCTGCCCTGACCTTGTCTGACTACACTTCTGCCTCCAGCTCATGTACTGCAGTTTGGTCCTAACCTGCCAGCAATCACCAGCCTCTGCCTGCACAGGAGCCGCAACCTGGCAACGATCTGCAGCGCAACATCCTTGCCACTAGAAGCTTCGGCGAAAACCAGGCTTTTGCTTAGACTCTGCACCCAGTACAAAGTACCCAGTGCACAGAGCAAAGCAGACTGCGATACATAGAGCCCACCATCCAACCCTGAGACACCGAGAAACTAAGATTACAAGAATGTATTGGTGTCGCCTATCAGACTTCACCGGAGGCCCTACCAGATTCATTGTGATCATTTCAAAGGGTACCTCAATGGTAGGCAGAGGCACCAAGTGGCCTAATAAAGATGATTGTATACCAGTCGGTATTGCGGAGTATATTGGGGCACATGATTTCATATTTAGAATTGTCCATGATGACTATGTTGCCACCTTTGTCTGCCGGTTTTATGGTAATGTTGGGATTAGTTTGCAGATTTTTTAAAGCGTGTTTTTGGGATTTGGAGAAGTTGGAAGGATGGTGTTAGGTTTTAAAGTGATGATGACATTCACAAAAGTTTGGACATGTGAGTTATAAGATAGGGGAGGAAAGTATGTTGATTTCTTACATTTGTAGGGTATAGTAGGTGTCACTGAATCTGGGATATCAGGGGGTGGAAGGTCTGATGTACGGGGTTGTGTGTTGCTTTCCTCATATAGTTCTTGTAGAAGTTTTAGTGTTCTGAAATCTTCTTTATGAGATGAAACATCTCTAGATATATTAGGTTTAGATGAGTAGTCGTACTTCAGTTTTAAAGTAAGTTTTCTTGCAAATAGATGAATATCCTTGATAGGCTCAAATTTATTAAGATGCCAGAAAGGCCATTAGGGTAGCTAACACAGATTTCCTATTTACTTAGGACAAAAACCTGTTTATGATCTTAAAATTCTAATAAGCTAAATTTAAATGTGAAGTAACTTCTAGGTATGTACAGGCTAAAATCACTTTTTTTCCACCTACACTTTGTTTGCTTAATGAAAAAAGCACATTCTTTTTTCAACTATGTTATCTGAATAGAATGGTTTTAATACTAGCCTCTGAAGTCAAGGGTTTATTAACTTTTTGCACAGTGCACTATTACATGTATTACCTTTTTTTTTTTTTTTTTTACACGAATATTTGAAAAGTTAACCCATTGTGTTCACAAGTTCATCACTCTAATATATAGGCAATACAAATCTAATGTTCAAGCATGTTCAAATTTGTGTGAATTATTATTCTAAGTTCTGGAAGGTGTGCTTTGCTTAAACTGCACAATAGATGCAGATACTACTTTTTTTTATAAACACTGTACCAAAATGCAGATGTGAATGCAGCTTCAAGTTTCACACACATAAGATTCTATTGATTGTCATGTTTTTTGTGTGATCAAATGATAATACAATTTAAATGATACCATTACCATTTTATTGTTTTTTTATATACTGTTATTACAATTACCCAAACTGTACATTTGTTTTATAATCATACTCAGTAAGTGCTCTTATATAGTTCAGTTATTATAACTTCAAGTTTTAAATGAGGAAGTGGTAAAGGAAATGAACAGCCTTTTTCTGAGAAGTAAGCACTCATACCAAGCGGGATGTTGTCACTCTTTTAGAAGCTTTGTCAGCCTGCAGCAGCATTGGAGGAATTAGGCAATAATTTTATATTTTAACATTAATGCACATCCGCACTATAACACTTGACAAGCTCATTGGGAGTTTTTCTAATAAGTTTAACCTTTTGAACATCTGAAAAAAACGTGCAATGTCTGATTGTTTTTTGTGAACAGAACTGTCTTTGAAACATAAAATGGATTTTCGAAAAGTTCCATCTTGCACGGAAGTGAGCACATGGAGTCCGGATGCCCTTGTAGATTATTTTAGAATGGTGAGTTACATTTTAAAACTACCGAAAGCCATAATATTATAAAACCATTTTGCACACCACTATACCTAGAGCACAGATGACTATTATAGCATACATTTATGTTTGTTTATAAACTAGTTGGTTGTACAATACTTTACATTTATGAAAAAGTAATAGGCATTTCAGTTTTAAACATAAAGATGCACATAATGTTGGTTTCTATGTATAATTTGACGATCGAAATGTGTAATATGCCTTTATTTTGTGGGAAACTGGTCAGGAATTTTGTGTTTTGAGAATTGTGCATTTTTTTGTGTTTTTTGTGAAAATGTTTAAAATATAAATCATTTAAAATTCAAATCTGTCAACATAAAAAAATTAGTACATTTCTACTTTATCACTTCATCAAATCCGTGAAGTTAAAACAAGGTATTTCATAAAATGCTAATAGTTAGGACTTAAAAAGCTTATTTAAACTTTTTGATATGGGGTATGGTATTCTCTTTGCTAATCTAGGAACCATTTTGCTAACCAGTATTTTGTGAATATGACACAATCTTATAGAAATAGGATTGTGGATGTCCATGAGTCTGCCACTGAATTTAAAAAGATTTTCAAATTATTTTAAATCAGTCACTCATCAATCATATTATCTGAAAATCTTTAAGTGAATTTAGATTTGTTTTTAATTTGTCCAGGACTGAGTGGCCCAAAAAGCTAATTCCAAGAGCTGACCTGCTAAACAGAATTTTCAAGAACTCCAAAGAATAATATTGCAGGATTCTTGGATAACTCTTGCAATAGTTACTGCAGCAGTTTAGATGAGGCAGGACAATAATTTGCTGTCCAAGAACATTAATGCAAGCTTACAGTTTTTTTTCTTTAAATATACACATAGACAGGGTAATATGGAACAATATGGTTGAATAATGGAAATAATTCACTCAAAAAAACTTTTTCTTACAATTCATGTGAATTTCTGACTGAATATCCTTTCCAAAGTGAACGATCACTACGCTAAATTATTTATCTGCAAGGTGCTGCCTCACTTTGCTAAGTTAACAACCTTAACTGTTGGGGACAAATGATTTAAAAATAATGTTACTTGGCCACAGTCAATTTGTCTGGTGCAAATCAAAGACAGTGTTTAAAACAAAGGACCCTGGTGCCTGACCCTGAGCAGTTTGCAATCATTGAGTCAGCTATGAATTCTGTATTGTATTAAAGTGTCCTTAGTGAGAATGTGAGGCCATCTGTCCTAAACCTGAAAACATCGACCAATTTCATGGGGTATATTTACTACATTTTTTTTCTTTTGCAGTGTAACCTAAAGGACTGTGAAAAGGTTGTTAAAAAACAAGCAATAAGTGGCAGGAGATTTTTGGTAAGTATTCATTAAAAAAGTAATATAGTTTTTAAATACCATAAATAAACAATGTTATTTGATATTATCTCTGAATCAGGCTACTGCTGTTGAAATCCTCATTTCCCCTCCATGACTATGACTCTAAGACTAAAAGTTAATACTTGCATAGGACTTTTCAAGCTTCTGCTACCCCAGTATGACATTTCTTGGGACTAAAGGCATCTTGAAAAATTGAAAACTTAAAAACAGCATACAACTTGTACAAAAACATAGCTTTCATTTCAATTTTCATACCATATTAGAAGTGGGTAATTCACTCCTATGCAATGTATCAAGATGTATAAACACAATATCACACACATTAATGTGTGCTTTAATAAGCAAGCAATTCATTCTGCATGGGGTGGCAATGAATCTCAACAGACTAACAACACATATATTCATTATTTAAATGTATTAACCACAGTGAACCATATTACAGGAGTTGCAATGTGCTGTGGTGCATTGGTAACTACTGCAAGTTACATATTATTCATTTACAAGTTCACCACAACACTACACACTTAGAACTGTGCACTGTCATGCATTGCTGTGACAGGTGGTAAACCACATTTTCACATTTGAATACATAACAGATAGATGTGAATAGACCCTAAAGCTACGTACACACTTCCAATTATTATCGTTGTTAAACGAACGACGAACGATCCTGCACGATATCTACGAACGATCGTATAGCACCGATCCTGCACATAGAGATAACGACACGATCGTTCGTAGATATTGTACACACAATAGATACGATCGTTTGAGCGATAGTGGAACTATGAGCACGACAGGAAGTGAACGAACGTTCGTTCATTACGCATGCTCAGACCATGGGCGATCAACGAACGATCGTACACACGAACGATGGTCAACGATCGTCGTCCAATTCGATCCGCCGGTCCGGTCGTTCGTTTCCAATGACTTTCCTTGTTCGTCGGCGTCGTTGGTTACTTTTTTTATGAACGATTTTTGCCCAATCGATCGTTCGTCGTTCGTTCGTCGTTCATTTTGAACGATAAAAATTGGAAGTGTGTACTAGGCTTTAGGGTACCTGCACCTTTACTACACTTACACCTATGTTGCATTATTCCCCGTCCCCTAGCCATTACAGTTCATCTTAAAGTAGCCTGTCCCCATTACAGCCAAAAATTACTGATGAGACCGCAAAGTCATCCCTCAAAAATGGTATATATGTGCTATGCACTTTCCATTTCTATGCACCCTATGAAGTGTTTGTACTACATTTTCCAGCAGAATAGAATGTGTAACATTTAAGTGTGCAAGCCTGAAGAAAATGATTGTGAAACAAGCCTCTATGCAGAATGGAATACCTTGATGGATTAGGGACGGAGAGTATAACTTGGCAGGGAGGGGCACCACATAAGCGTCACTACACTAAAAAATATATTTTGATAGCATATTTGTTTGCGTTTTTTAATATATACTTTGTGCCAAGGACGATGAACAAGTACAGGAAGCTTTGCGTAAAATAAATACGCCATTGCCATGGTATGTTTAAAGTAGTGATGGCAGTGAATGACAGTCAACAAGTATTGAGTGCAGGTGACTTCTCAAAAGCATGTTTTAAATTACTGTGAAAGAATTACCACCTATAAATGTTTAGTGAATATCATATTTGCTGTTTCCTAAATATGTCATATTTTTTGCCATGGAGGAGCATGTCAGTCAATTGGAAAAAAAAATATTTTGATTGTTTTTGTCTCAGGAGAGTAACTAAAGCAGCCAAATGTATAAAACTAGCATGGAAAGACAACCAAAAATTATGCTAATTTAAAAGTGTACAGCAGTGGGAGAGTGACATTTTATGTGGCTTGGAAATTTTTTTCTCAATGATGACAAAAAGTGGTTTTTAAATTATATCCCCTTTTATACCGGTAAAAAATGCGTACCTATGAATAATAAATATATTTTTAAAACATGGAATCTGAGATTCCCTCAAGCATTCTCTCCAGGCAGCAATTAATTACCACCAGGGAATGTCTGATTCCTTGTTTTATATATAGAGCCCTAAGTTGTTTTTTTATTATGCATCACTTACCTGTACCCTTTCACTCCCACATTGCCCTCCAGCTGCGTGGTAACGTGCCAGCCATGTCTCTCCCAGACCTCTGTGCTGTAATGCACAGAGACACATGGGTACACATAAGTGCACTAGTGTTGGTGTTCGAATTCGGGTTGTCCTTATATTCGACCCGAATATGGCTGTTCGAATTCGGATAGACCCGACCCGAAAAAAACACAGGATTCGACTTTGCAAATTCGTGTGTTAAAAAATGTGTTCAAAAGAGAGGCTTTAATTGTAAAGTAATTTATTAAATGTGTGTGATTTGTGTAACTAATTTTTATTTTTTTACAGGGTATCCCACAATGACAGGATGATTCCCATGGCTGCACAGCCGTGGGAATCCTCCTGTCAGTGTGGGATCCCCGGGCACTAGAGGTTAAATGAGGACAAGTCTCCCCATTCAGCACCTCTAGTGCTCTGTCATTGGCTGAAGAAAGGTAAACGCTTGAGCTGTCATCAAGATTTTCCTTTTCCCCAGCCAATCACAAAGCACTAGAGGTGAACGAAGGGGAGACTTGTCCCCAATTAGCCTCTAGTGCCCGTGGATCCTGTGGGACCCCTTGGTTCTTGGAAAGAGAATCTTCATCCAAGATCACATACTATAGTTACACTAGGGGGGCAAGAGTCCTGTCCTCCCACTGTGGGTGTAGTGTGCAAAAATGTTAGTTACTGTGGTTTTAACTCCTATAATGATGTACACAAATATATGTAAGACCAGATCCACAGCAGTGGGCAATAAAACAGGAGCTCTAGCATTCAAAAGTGTGTGACACTCACACACAGTAAGAAGCATAGGAACAAACATATAAACTTAAGGCTTCCTTAGACATGTATAAACATGTTGAAATTAAGGATTAATTAAAATGATCTAAGTAAACTTAACTTGAGAAAATTATCTGAAACAGTTAAAACCATTTTTTTTTAACAAGAACCAGCTTTTAAAGGATATGTGGCATGGTGGCTGACCACCCTAACTTTTCCCAATAAGTAGTATAGCATGAAGTAGTGCAGTAACTTAGGTTTCAAGTTCTCCCTGCCCATCTGAGTCTGCTTCAAGTGTTTGGATTGTAAATTTTGGTAGCTCTAGGCTCGAGGTTGTTGTTTCTTATCCTTCGGTTGTAATAGCGATTGTGTTTCACTGAGGATCTGTCTGGTGATGATACATGTATAGCTGATCCTTGGCACTGCAAGGCTGGTAGGGTGAACTCTTTATACCATTTGAGGCAGGCCTAAAGGCTTTGCAAAAGAAAGGTAAGTCCTCAGGCATTGGGGGGAGATTTTTTTTGCCATTGCGTGTGATGCTTAGACCAAAGGGAAATCTCCATCTGTATGGTATCCCCCTGTAGGATCATCAGATTGGTTCTCAGTGCTCTGAAATTAGCCAAGGTAACTAGAGATAGATCCTGGAGCAATATAGTGGCTCCATTAAATGTGATGGTTTGATGTATAAATTAAATTTGTGTGTCTGGAGAACGTTTCAGTAAATGGTTGAGTAATGATTGCACTGCTCGAACTAATTGCTGGGGTGACTGTCTCTGCTATCCCCCTATTTCTAAAATTCTGGCACCTGCCCCTTTTATCCAGCTCCTCCCGTTATCTATGATGGTAATCAGGAAATTGTTGTGCAACTTGGCCACTGATTCCAGCCTGGTGATGGCTTCATCTCTTTGAGATCCATAAAACCTGCTGTTAGAGTAGATTTATTGACTCTGACAATGCTATGTTAGGGAGTACTAAGCAGAAATCGAATCCTATATCTGCTAGGGCCAGCTATCCCACTCTGCTTTTTGCTGTTTCTATTTTAACCAGGTTAACCTTATAAACATACTTTTTCCAGCATATTATGTCACCATACTGCAAAGCTACTAATATAGTATCACTCTATACCACATATAAACAAATATTTGCTACTCTAGTCTAGAAACTTATCAATGTCCCTGTGTAGGATTCTGGCAGTGCCAGTGTTCAAACTGCCCATGGTACTGCAGGAATCTTTAAATTCCAGTAGTGCTACCTCATGCAATACCCAGTCACTTTCACTGCAATTCATCTGCCTTGTACCTGCCTATTTATGTATTTTAGTATTAAGCAGTGTTTAAATTATTTTATACAGCCCCATCAATGTGTAATAGCCAATAACAATAGGATTTTTTTTCATGGGAACGGATTAATCATTTTCTTTTTATTTCTTATGGGAAAAATGTGTTTGGTATAAGTCCAAGGATCTGGAACGGATTAGGGACCAAGGTACCACTGTACTATGGATGCTATACCAAGTCAAAGATGTGTCACAAGCTCACAACGACAGAATAGTTCAATTTAGTGGTCCCCAACCCCCGGGCATTCTTTACACTGCTCTAAAGCTAGTGACAGTGTGACACCAGGAGTGTAACCAGCGGGAACGCGGGTAGCTCTCCTCACACTGCTAACACAGGAGCTGCTGAGAATTGCAGAGAAATGTATGTAAGGCTTACACTTCTCTCCCATTCCCAGCAGCTCTGCCACCTGACGGCACACCAGCTCTCCTACACTACTCTGCTATTCTCAGCTAGTGTGCTGACAGGAGGGAGAGCTGCTGAGAATAGCAGAGTAGTGTAAGTTGCACAAATACTGGGCCGTGGCAAAATTTTATTCTATGTTACCGGGCCCTGCTGTCAGAAAGGTGGGGACCATTGGTCTAATTGACTTGAGGCACATTCCCGAAGTGCCCAGGCCCAACAATGCCTAGTTATGCCTAGTGACAGCTTATGACATTTTATTGTTACACACAAATAGGAATGAGCTGGCAAATTTTGCAAAATTTCAGATTTAATTTTCAGATTTTTGTGAACATTTTAAAAATGTGATAAAATATTTCTCATTTTCACTATGATGTGAAAAGTCACCCAAGGTTTTAACTTATAGAGTGTTCCCTGGTGTCACTGCAATGCATGCTGAGCATGTACAGCCATTCCCAGTCACCAATAATCCTTTAGCCTCCCCCCTTTTTTAAGCCACAGTGTGAAAGTTTCCAATTCGGATTCTTACTCTTGATGAAGGTAAGGAGGGAGAGTTTGTTGGAAGCGAAGACAGAAGTTTTCAGCTATGCAAGAACCTTTACAATTTGAAGAGCACAGTTTGAAGCATAATTCTAGGCCCTATAAAGCCAGGTCCTCAGTTTCCTTGAGAGCCAATTTTGTAAAAAGCAAGAAATTTGAGGCTGCTTATCTTTTGAGAGTGACTTCTGCTTTTGTCAGTTCGCTTCTCAGTGCTGCTTCTGCCTCATAGCAGAGTGAAGGAGAAAACACCATTATTGCACAGCACAGAAGTCTTATTTTGATGGAAGTTTTATTTACTTTTTCACACAGTTCTCTAGTATGTCTTTTTATTTACCAGTCTACAGTAAAATTATTATATAAATACACACTACAGAGTCTGCAGTCAGACCACCAAATTTCCCAGAAATGGGAAAAAAATTAGAAATATTTACATATAATATTTACAGTAGTGGTGAGGGACCATTTAATGAATCTTTTGCATTACAGCTCTCTGGTGTTTCTAAATCCTTTTAATGGTGTTAAAGATTATAAGGAGGCCACTGTTATAATTAGAACCTTATTTGTATGGAATGGCATTGCAAAGTACAACAAGGTTACTTGGTAACAAAAATAAAAGCATCAATTAGTCAGTAGTAACCACACTTGAGCTCTAGTTGAAAAACTATTTAGGTCTCATAGTAGAATCAGAAGGCCTTAGAATGATGGTAAACCTTTTAGAGGAGACAAAAGGTCTTGGAGAGGTTTTTCTAAAACCGTTAGTTTGGTTTCATAGCAGACAAAAGGTCATGGATGGATCCTCCCCAAAAAAAGGTTTTATGGCAAATAGGAGACTGAAGAAAGTACTATATTTAGCATTCCAAATAGGAGCAAATGAAAGTAATTTATTGTTAGGATTTGTATAAACTAAAAGCTACTTAAAAATGTAAGAAAAAAGAGGGTAAAAAATGATATGTTATTGTAAAGAAACTACACGCCAAGTGGTCTGATGCATTATTTATTAAGGTTTGAAGACAACAGCCTGATCTAGCACTTATAGCAAAGGTCAATCAACATAAAACAGAAGGAAATACGTCTGGGACTACTACTAATTTATCAGCTAAAGCCTTGGCCTTAGTTCCTTCTCTGTGGATGAGAACTTCTGTTAACAGCTATTTCAACACAGCTTTGTTTTATTGTGTTCAGCCCAGATATCCAAATTTCAGTGTGGTTCTGTGGAAAACTAACATTGGCAAATGTTGGATTTTTGATTAGCTGGCATTGGTACATTAGTAGCAGTTGTCAGTTGAAATAGTGTTGAAAGGTTTATTTGCTAGAGGTCATCACTCCTGAAACCACCAGCCAGTAAAAACCATAACCACGATTCGCTGGTGGCTACAGTCCTTTTGTTTGTTTAATAACGATAGTTATTAAAGTACAAGTGACCGTGTACTTTCAAACGCTCCTAAATGTAGTTTAGCTTGCAAACTAAGCAGTGAACTTTAGTTCAGATGAAACTGAACAATACTCTGTGTTTGGGAGAGTGTTTCTCTAACTGAACAGAAGCTTGTTTTCTCATCAAGTTAAAATGTTAAAAACACTGACACTATATATGGTATATGCTATATATTATTCAAGCTTATAGGACCAGATAACTATATACCTGTAAATCCCCTAACAGCCAACATTATCATTATCAATATTTCCTCACCAATGGGATCAGTCACTATGTCTTACTTGCTCTCACTTAACTATGTCCTGTAGCTTGTCATTTAGGTTTAGCCCTTATTGGTGTGTTGTGTCCCTGTTTAGGCTGCAAATGTGCTTGTTGATGGTATTTGGGGCCTCTAGTTCCAAACTTCTAAACACTCTAAACATCCACTCATGGGCAGCATAGTTTCTGGTCTTTTTGACACCTCCTGTGCCACAGTGATTGGGTTTCTGGCTTTTGATTTTACTCTTTTTCAGCCATATCTACCTGCAAACTCTGTATATAGGTAAAAATCTAAAGACCACTAACAGGAGTAGTTGAACAGACAATCTCTTCATAATCTTTCACAGTGCCAAAAAGGTCTTCAGGTTTCTTTTATAGAACCATTGGTTCTTGGCTTGTTAAAAATCAAAACGCTCACGCTGAATAATATCCTGGCAATCAGGACATTCTCCACTGGTGGTATTGCTGCTTCATGGGCAGCCTTCATTATTTCAATAAATACTAAAATACTATCTTCATATGATACTACACTGCTCTTTTTTGTCCTCTGTTTCTTTGTCAATATTCTTTAGTAAAAAAGAAAAACATACACATTTAAATTTGTATGGGACATAGTATTTGATGTCAGGATATGTAGGGTAAATGTTTTAGCACTAAATCTGCAGTAAAACTTATTAAAATTAGGCCTGGAATAACTTTTTAAAATAAATTTGTTTAGGCTTAAAAGTAAAAAAAAACTGCTAAAACTCAATTCTGTAATATAGGTTAGAACAAAGATTTTGCTAAACTACCAGGCCAACAGCTGATTTTTTAAAAAGTGGCTCTGGACCTCAAATGGACCTTTTATATAAAGTTACAACTATATTGTAGGTGATTACCACTTTTCTTAAAAAATAGTATATATAAAAAAAATTGTAGGAAAAGTAAAATTTGCTTACCTTTCAGCCACTGAAGGATCTTTTTTTGCTTGTAGTTTTTTTTTGTTTTATTTTCATCTAGGGATTTTGCAAGGTGGTGAATTGTGAAATATATTTTTAAGTGCACTCTTTACTTATAGCTTTTAAAGGCATCCTAAAATAAAGATATTTAAATGTACAAACACGTCTGATAGACGTAAACTGCTCATTAACAAAAAGTCTGATTTATGAAAAGCTCATTCCATAATTGCGTACTGATTACTGAATATTTATATTGGATATTGCTATGTTTGTTCATGTAATCATGTATTGTAATTCTCTGATTGTTATTATTCCACATGGACAGTTTAATAAATATTTTTCATTCCTTTATGAATCCACCTATAGAAAATATTAACTTCTGCTTTCAATATAGCTGTTAACAAACTACTGCTTTCACATGCGAGTAAAAAAAATATGTCTCTTACTGGTACTTTTTTGTCTTTTTAATGTAACCTTTTTTTCCCCCAAAGTCAGGTGTTGCTCTAGTCCCTGTAACATCACTGCCCAGTTTTGGGTAAATGCCAGATTTATGTAGAATTTTCACAGAGTTTTGTCAGCAATTAAAACTGTACCAGTGCCTGGAACCCCCACTAAACTTTACACTGCAGCTCCTCTGTTTAGCAGAAGTCAAGTGCCTGTTTGACTTCTTGGATACCAACCCTGACTTGACCCTGACCTCATTCTCTGTTTCTCTAACCTTTGTCGGTTCTGATGATGATTATTGCCTGCTGCTTGCCCTGCCTTTGGACTGTCTTGACCAGGAGTATTGCCTACCGCCTCTCCAACCCTTGTACCCGTTCACTGGCTGTCCTTGAACCAAAGCCATCTGTTTATTTTGGTCTCCCAGAGGCAACACAGTCTAGTTGCTACTAGGATTACAGGCCCATCATTACTTGCGAGGTTCTCTAGTAAAGACCGGTAGACAGTTTTTGTGCTGTGTAATTTTGTGCTACGTGCAAGGGTGGGTACCCAAAACACTCTCTATGGGCAATCATTCCATTATCAGTAGTAAATGCAATGATGTAAACAAAAATTTATGGATGCAAATCAAAGAATTTTGGAGAATCCTGGACAATTTGACTTTACACATCACAAAAAATGATCAGCCGCTATAAAGACATGTAGCCACTGAGTTTCATGTCTGGCCATTTTTCTGTAGTGTTTGCACAAAATACCCTCTTACATATTTGTTCAGTGCATGATGCCTCTGTTACATTTTTAACGTTGTACATTGTTTTCCCAAGGGAAAAAAAAGGTGTTCTGAATGAAATACAGTAGGTGCCAAGGTATTCAGGTATTCTTGGAGACTAGTTCTGATGTAAAGTTTGCAGGTCTTTTTACCACCTACTGGAAGAATTTGCGGAGCAGAATCTCCCGATTAGCTTGAAGGTTGGTGTAACCTTTGGACTGAGGCCAAGCATGGGCAACATAACTGCCCTGTCTGGAAAGAAAAGGTGGTAAAAGGCTTTTAGTCACCCAGAAAAATCCCCAAAACTCGTCTGGCTGCAATGACAGCCACAAAAAGGCCTGCCTTCAGCAACCACAGGCCTAGTGAGATCTGGACCCTGGTCTGAATTTGTCTGAAGCAAGCAAAATCGAGCACAAGATACGTCCCCTTCCAGTGATCTAGCTACCTGGGTGATCAATTCTCTGCAATTACCATAAGGTATTTAGGTGTTGAGTGACCAACAGTAACGGGTAAACCGGAGTTCCAGAGAAAGTTGCATTTGAGGGAACATTGCCCTAATAGTAATGATGATGTAAAGACCATTTATTGTTCTCTACTGCCCTTAAAAAAAGGCAAACACTCACTGCGGGGCACGAGTAGAAAGTTTTTTAATACACGGTTTTATTGGTCTCAGTTTCTCATGTTCGCTAACTGGGCCCACCGTGATCTGTTTGTGGGATATTTGCTCTCAAATAGTTGTAAATGTGGAATCATTTTTCTTTTTATTTTTTTTCTTCTTTGCAATATTTTGCACTATTTTATATTGTGTTTTTTTGTACTGTTAAATTGTCAGTTGTTTAAAGTGTTTGCTGTAATGTATCCCCCTCCCCTCCCATTCGCTATGTTCTCTTCCCTTTTTTACTCCTTCCCCTTTCCCATTGTTGAAAAACCCTAAATAAAAAATGTTAAAAAAAAAAAAAAAAAAAGGCACTTTTTTTAAACCGCATAGAATTCAGACTTGAATTTAAATATATTCTGCTGACATCGTAATGTCCATTCTCTGAGGATCTTATTTTTTAAAAAAAATAGGTTGTAAAAAAAAAAACTAGAAGACTTTGGGAAGCCACTATAGTTTCATTATATTTGGGATCATTGCCCCTACTGGGCCTACCAGTTGCTCTTGTTGGCATCTGATGTAATTCTTTCCTTTCAATTGATTAGGTAACAATTACAACTGAAAAGATCTTGTCTGTTCAATCACAATAGAATGCAGATTTTCATTTCCCTTCTGAAAGGGAAACCTCCTTTGGGGCCACTATGTCATAGTTACCATTGAGACCTTTGTGCCCATGACTTTAGGGTGTCATGTCACCATGAATGACATTGTCTTGCTGGTTTGCCAGATTCTT
Organism: Pyxicephalus adspersus; assembly: GCF_032062135.1. Lineage (NCBI taxonomy): Eukaryota > Metazoa > Chordata > Amphibia > Anura > Pyxicephalidae > Pyxicephalus > Pyxicephalus adspersus. The sequence continues at coordinate 53,181,244 of NC_092859.1, forward strand.
GCCAGAATGGTTGGCCCAATGTGCTTATTCCTGAACTCCAGTACCCTGGCCCCACCGATATACTAGGTCTGTGAGGGAAGAAGCAGTCTCTTCTCTAAACTTATCCATGTTCTGACATGGAGCAGTCAGGGAATAATGTTTTCATAACTGATGTTGTACATGAATATTGAGGTATGATGCCTCAAAAGTCCTATAAAATTAGGAAATAAATACTATAGAAATTGTAATATGGATGTGGCACCTGATTTTTTTAGCTATCTACTAAATTGATATCATAACTTTTTTCTACAGGAGATGAATGAAAATGACATGCAGAAGTTCCCTAAAGTAAGAGTACCGTAAGTATATGCTCACATATATTGAAATCACAAGATTCTAATTTAGAGGATGTAAAATTTTGCTTTCTAAATTACCCATTGATTACATATTGACAGGAGTGATGGTGGGAGACGTCCATCTAGTATCCTTTGTTATAATTCCCAAGTCAGACACCTAAAAATTAATTTCAATAGAGGCTATATGCAAAAATATATATTTTTTTACTTTCCTAAAAAGTAACTTTCCAGTCACTGAGCCCCAGTTAAGACTACAGAGAAAATAAAGAGATCTAATCATTCTGCTGCTTTCTGGAGAAATTTCCTATAAATATAAAAAACATGGTAAGGTCGAAAAGTGGGAGTCAGTTATGACGAAGCATTGATATAAACTTTAAATCTGAATGGACAACTGTTCACTGTTAGTTGTGACAAGTTTAAATATCAAAAAAAATGTTGCAATAAATACATATATGAAAGAGACTGTTAATAGCTTTGAAACGTCAGATTTTGTATATTTGTATCAGATTTTTCTGAGTTTATCTTGTAACTGTTTTATTATTTCTGGATCCTACAAGTATATCTATTTTTTTTTTTTTGCACATACTGTAACGGACCAAGCTGTCCAGCAAACATTACAGGGCTTGGGAAAAATCATGTACCTCTGCACTGGGTTCATTAGGGTTCATCAATGATCAGCTCAAATCTGTTATTGTACCAAAAGAGAAAAACCTGTTGCTGTAACTGCTTAAAGAGTGTTAACTAAAGCTTGGCTTTAAATTGTTTGTTATATGTTGTCCTTTTGAAACTACATGTCTGTCATTGGCTATATGGTCCATATAGTGACAAAACAGCTGTTCTTGAAAATAAAACCATAATACCTGGAAAAACAAAAAATAATGTGTTAATGCTACATACTATGTACTATGTACTTTTGCCAATAGTTACACTTCAAAGCATAATGAAACATTCTTTATTTATGGAGTCTAGAACATGGGGGCTTGGGACCACTGCTCTTGCACAATGGTCCACTGTTACATTGGCGAGAGGGCACATTGGGCCTGTTATATTAAAGCCCACCAAGGCTGGAGAGGATACACTTTACACAGTGAAGCTGGGTGATCCAACAAACCTGGAATGGATCTGGTCCGGGATTCAAAACATTGCTAACAAATAGCAAATGACTTTGCAGAAATCCATTTTAGGTTTGCTGGATCACCCACCTTCACTGATGAAAATGTATCCTATCCAGCCTTGGAGAGCTTTAAAAAATCAGGCCAAAGTACAAATTCTCATTATGTGAAAAACGGATAACAGAGTTATTCTTTAAGCCCTGCTTCTGCACTGCATAGACAAAGGAATATACATCAAATTCTTTCCCTACCAGGAATTTACGATCACCCATCAGATAAAAAACAGCCCCAGTATGTAAAACACCACAGATGAGCTACTCAAAAAAAATGTTAGGGTATTCTATGTTGCCTTGTGTCATAAAATTCAGGATCTGACAGATAGGTGTACGGGAGGGGCCCCTGACTGACCTTGAAGAGTATTGAACAGTATTGTAGTGACAAATAATATTTGGTCTCTCAACTTTTGTTTCAATCAAGTTTTGTTGAGTTTTTTTCTTTAAAATTTCTATTTTAGCCCAAGGTGTGTTGTCTGTAAGAGCAGCATTTCAGCAATCCTCCTCTCTGAAGCAATGTTTTTTTAGGCCTTCTGGTCCCATCCAGATTAAAAAAACAGTGCAGGCATGTACTCCAGCTAACAAATAAAAGTAATATTACGTTTATAAAACTTATAAAACAAGTAAAAGTAAGGAGTCTTTAAAATTTAAATGATATTTTCATTATATGATTATTTAAAATGTACTACTTTTGTAATGGTAAGCGGGGTACTTTTCCTGTATAGTGTTCAAAGGACAAGGGGATTGAAATCTAAAACAAGTTATTATTATTTTTATAATAGTAATTATAAAGTACCAAAATAGTCAAGTCCATAGTCATGTCACCAGATGTCCTTCAGAGGGGCTCACAATCTAATATCCCTACTATAGTTATTACCACAGTTTAAGGTCAATTTTGGGGGAAAGCCAATAAACCTAACTGCAAGTTTTTGGAATGTGCGAGGAAACCCATGCAAACACAGGCAGAACCTGCAAACCCCATGCACATAATGTCCTGGCCTAGGTTTGAACCTGGGACATAGCACTGCAAGGGCCAGAATGCTAACCTCTGAGCCACAGTATTGCCAAGTTGTTTTTAACTAAACAGGTAACTTCATAAACTGACGTACTGTACAATAACAAAAAAAAAGTGTCATAAAATAACAGAAACCAAAAATGTACAATAATGTTTTTTAAGGTACATATAACAATCAAACCAAAACAGATTTATAACAAAGTAGTAAACCATTTCATTCACAAATATAAAAAATACATTAAAATCATACAATGAGCTCCTAAGCCTCAAATATTATAAAGATCCAAGCATGATATTTTCATACTGGCTTAAAAAGCCCAAAGCATCTACCATACAACTGTAAAAAATAAAGCAATGCTCATAGCACTTATAAAAAAAATCTTTTATCATTACTTTGAACATATTGTAGTTGCTTTTTCTGCTTCTGAAATGCTTGCAGTCACTGGGTAAACTATGATATTTAGTTATAATCTTTGAAAATGGAAGTGGATCTTTTAACACGATAATAAACCAAATCAAATCCACAAAGAAAATATTCTAATAAAGGAGAATTTGAGAGTATAACCTTCGCTAATCAAAGCCCTGATTTTAATTTTATTTGAATGTTTTGGGGGGAAGAAAATGCAACTAAAGGGATTTTCAAAGGATCCATTACAGGTTTGCTTGATCACCCAGCTTCACTGATGAAACTATATCCTTTCCAAGCTTTAAAAAGTCAAAGTCAGGCCCAGTGTCAGGGACCATTGAGTATTATGCAAATGCCTTCATAAAGTAAATTCTGCTCAAGAGTTACAAGAATTGCATTGCAAAATATTCTTTAGGTTTTGCGTTCTAGAGGTTTGTAAATTATATTTCAGAAAAGTACTTTTCTGTATTTGACAAATGTATCTTCACTTCCTGTCTTTCTGTCTTCATTACCAGGACAGAAAATTAGGAAAATAGCAACTCACATTTGACAGCTGTTATTTTTATTTTTTATGAATGAGGCCTGTTTTTTAGACCAGTTAAACCTTTATCTTCTAAGGGATTATGACAGTTTGTTTAGGGAGTGACTAGTTGCAATTTCGTGCTATACTAGGCTGACAAGAGAATGAAAACCTGAATCTTCTCAGACCTAGCTAGGAAGCCTTATTCTGTGTTATTTTTTTGTTGGACTGTGCAGACATTGATCCCCTGTGAGGGCACACTCTGTATGTTGTTTTTCTAATATTGGAGGCTAATAAAAGTAGGCAGAGTGCCATGAACTACAAACTGGTGTACAGAAAACCACAGGACAAGCACTGCATTTAAAGATCACTCCTCACATTTCTTTATTTCATTTGCCTATCAATAGTAATATTTAAAAACTGTTGCTTGGAGAAGGTTTTTTTTAAGATGTAAAGAACAACATTGAAGATACGCAAATCTTTGAAAGGACATGTTTGGGGATGCCTTGAACATGTACATATTAGTATTTAAATTAAAAATAGCATTGGCTACCCTTAAATCAACTCAACCATTAAGCCTGGGTGGCCAGGAAAGGGTGACAGTGAGTGTGTGATCCTTGCTTTTTTCTGCACTCCTTCAACGTCCTTATCCACTGACAAAGCCCTATGAAATACCTGGTGCTTTCAGGTATGGCGGCTGCTTTGACGGCATATTAAGGCAGCATAGAAAGTGAAAAGAACTGGCTTATAATGCCTCCTATAAAGGAAAGCATTACATGATGCAGTAAAGTGTAGGTAAAGTGCATATTTACCTTGATTGATTGTATTTAAAATGGATCCTACATTAGAAACATAGACCAATTATGTGGTCACAGCCTAATAAAGTTATTAGCTAGTTATTTACCCACTAGTTACATATATTGATTATTTCAAAACCAGCAGGATTAATAAAATTTTAGTTTGGGTAACGAGAATTTGTACAGTTTTCAGTTTTGGCAGCATATAGCTAGGACAATATGGAATTTAACCTAACAGTCGGTTTCTTCTTAGACAAGGAGGAAGGATGTATGAACCACAAAGCAAAAATGTTACTGCAAGATATGTTGTAACAAAGATTGTTATAACTGTTTTTTTTTCCACTGATGCAGTTGATTATTTTAGTGCACTGCTAAAATGGTAGATCTAAACTACAAGATGCTTTTTTTAATTAGGTGATTAGGTCACCCAGAAACAAAGGCAGGAAGAGTTGGAAACGAAGATTCATCAATAATGTTTAACAATTAATGTTACAGTTCTTCTTAAATATTAAAGACTAATATGTTAAAAAAGGCTTAAAAGCTGCAGTATCAGGGTCTTCAAATTTATTTTCCTAAATTTTCAAAACTTTTCAGTACAAATAATACTTCCATACCAAAAAGAAAAATGTAGCATGTAAGGGCTTCTTTTCACCGCAATGAAAAGCCATATAGTTCACCGTGTTCAGGTGTTAGAATTGAGTGCTTTAGAAAAATTTAAATCTTTTACCCTCCCATCACCACTTTCTATGGACTCCCAAAATAAGTACACCTATACTACATCTACAAGATTAAAAAATGTAAATAGAAGCAAGTTGCTGCAAATCAAATGCACTTATTAACTTAATTTTAATTAATCAATCAAGAGTGACCCCCCCCCCCCCCCCTTTAAAAGCAGAAGCACTTAGGTTTGTGTTAACACAATGCCAAGGAGGAAAGACATTAGCAATAATTTAAGAGGAAATATTTTTGCTGTCTATCAATGTGGGAAGGGTTTCAAAGCTATCTTTAAACAATCTGAAGCATGTCATCATAATGAGGTAGAATATTCAAGTGGAAAACTTTCAAGAAAATTGCCAATCATTCCACATCTCATACAACTGATCCAAAAGTCAGACCATCTGAACAATCTAAACAAACTATATAGTAGAAACCGTTGTATGCTGTTTTACATCTAAGGTTAGATTGTGTAACTATTATGAATATTATTGAGGATAAAATGCAATATGCTATAAACATTGGGTGTGGCCTGGCGCTCGGTGGAATAGGACGCTGACTCCCATCTTCTTCCGGCTCCAGCCTGATAATCAGCGGTAACCAGAACTCACAGCACAGGGGCAAAGGGGACAAACAATCACTAGGAGGAGAGGCAAGATGGTGTCCGCAGCAGAACAGCCGACTGCCACAGCTCCCCCAGCTATTCAGGTGAGACGTGTAGCAAGGTCTCCCTCACCATGCAGCCCTAGGGATCCCCTTTTACAGCCTTCCTCATTCTCCTAGCCCCATGTGACATTAGACATGGAATCTTATATAAGAGCTTTACCCACTAAAGAGGACCTAGAAACCATTGTACAGAGAATGCAGAGCAGGTATAAATCTGAAAAATTAGAATTAAAGCGGGACCCGGGGAGCAGGATAGAAGATATTGAGGGAACTATGGAGGAACTCTGGAGTCTCTTAGTTCAGCACACTGAATCACTTATTGCGCACTCCACCCTCCTGCAACAACTCCTGTACCAAAATGATGATTTGGAAAATAGGATCAGACGCAACAACATCAGGATAAGGGGGCTCTCTGAGATCATCAGTACTGAGGATGATCCAATGGTACGACGCAAGGCTGTCCTCTTTCCCCACTGCTTTTCGCCTTAATTATGGAAAGTCTAGCAATTGCAAAAAGAACCAACCACTCCAAACATGGAGTAAAATAAATTAGCTCTCTAGGTGGGCAATGTCCTTCTATATGTGACCCAGCCACTTATCTCTTTACCCTTGTTCTTACTGGAGATGCAGAAATTTGGTCCTCATAGCAATTTTAAAGTAAATAACTTTAAAATGGAGGCCCTCAACATTAGCTTAAGTGGATCTCTCGCAGCCCAACTCTCGCTTAACTTTCCTATTCAATGGCGTTACTCTCACATCCCTTCTCACACCCTTCTCACACTAATCTAGGGGTTCTGACCTCAATTACTCCCCCCTGCTCAAAAGGTTATCTAAAGATCTTGTCCAGTGGCGTACACTCACCATATCCTGCTTTGGCAGACCGAGATACTAGGGGTCATAGGGAACATCCAATGCAGGGGAAGGGACTTATTTGCAAATCTAGTGGGCCTGCCCACCTTTGCAAACATACTGGCAGGACATTTTCTCGATCTGCTCAGACCTATATGCCACAACCTACAACCTGACCCCAGAGATAAGGTTGCTGTCTATAATCCCAGGTCCCCTAACCTCCCACAAGACAACTGTGCCCTATCACCTACTGGCAGATGCCTGCCAACTCATCCCTCTTTTTTGGAAACAATCAACGCCCCCCACTCTAGCTCTTTGGGTTACAAAGGTCAATGATATAATGAGAATGGAGAAAATTAGGGCTTTTGATAACTACAACTCAAAATGTATCGCTGGCTGGGCTTGCTTGGAGCATTACAGCACCTCCACAACTTTGAAAACCCGTATTGGTCCCACCTCCCTTCACTCTGCCTGCCACAGGTAGTACACCCTTGCATGGCTCTGCTACCCATATTCCTAATAAACACAAACTGACCCATACAAAATCATCCTGTAAGTTCTGAGGTGATTGTAAACACATTAAAACGCATATAAAAATATTATATTGTGCACAGAGTCATATCTGGATCCAAAGTAAGCCAAAGAATCCTTAGACAGACCACATGTGGTTGTAAATAGTGTCTTAAATCTTACAGACATAACGCAATTATAATGCAGTGGCACTATTATATATATATAGTATATTATATTTGATATACTATTCGTATATCAAAGACTGGATGCACAATACCTTGATTTACATGAACTGTGCTCTTGACCTTCACCTATCCTCCCCCCATCATCTTCTAAGCCCTTTTGCACTAACTGTGGCCCAATGGCCCAATAACAACGTACGCAAGCATACAAGTCTCAACTCTTAATATTCACCTTTTCTTCCCTTATGAGAGAACTCAGAACTTTTGCCTGTCTGTCAATCCACCCATGTCCACTTGTCAAACTTGTTAGAAGCCTTGCTAGCCCTGACAATAAATGGGCACTCTCAATACAAGATGGGATAGTGTGCAAACTTCCCAACCCACCCCCCTTTCTTATGCCTATTTTCCAGGCCAAGGCATATACTTCTGAGGTGTTACATCATTTAAGTTCCCTGGACTGGTCCAATCCACTGGACAAATTGCTCTTACATCCAGTAGCAACTTCCAAAACCATATCTATATGCTACAATTGCTTAAGGGACTCTGTTGATTGTTTAAAAAGTGCCACTGGGATTTCCAAATAGCTGAACCATTTTCAAAATATTTCAATATCCCAAAGGGCATACAGATTGTCCTGGAAACCATCCCTGCTCAATTCTTACATGTTTTTTCCGACTACAGACAGTTGCCCTAAATGCAAGTATTTATCATAATCTCTGAGATTGTCAGGTCATCTGAAGCTTTTTTAGACAAATAGTTCTCTACATTTGCATGTATCTCCTTTCTTCTATTCCATACTCACCTGAATGGGCAGTTTTAGGCTAACCATAGTGACTATCTGAACAGCCACATAGTACATACCAACAAATGCAATAACTACTTACATACATACAAACTTATGTGTTTTGTCTTTGACTAATGAATACCTTTGTGGGAAATAGGGATACTATTTGTCTAATAGCTGAATTTCTCATTTTTTTTTCTTTTCAGAATGTTGATCAAAATTCAACAGGAAATTAACAAAAAAGAAGAAAAAAAAGGACTTTTTCCAATAAGGTATGCTCTGTAGCAGGTTTTGAAGTTTATAAGAACCAACAAAAGTGTGTGCATTTGTTTAAACACTTAACCAGAGCAATAGTTACATTTCTGGTAAGAACCTGTTTTTTAACTAAAGATAAAATCAGATGAAGATAAAGAAGCACTATATACTGTACATTGTTTTTACAGACAAACAATATTTTTGTGTGATATTGTCTTGCAAAATGTATTTGCTGCATAATCAATAAACAAAAAGATTTTAAAATAGGTATGGTTAGTTGAAAGAAAGGCAAAATTATACCTATATTCTTTATTGGGCTATTTCTTGTGACATAATGCATTGCAAAGATATCTACACATTGCCCCTGATTCATCAATGAAATCCGCGCTCGCTGGAAGCGCGAACGTACGCGCGGCCAGCGATCGCGGATTACCGCGGTCCGGACTCGAGTATGCGCGTACACCTGCCTCACTACCAGCCGGATTCCAGCCTTCACAATAGGGAACAGTGACTTTTAATGCAAGATCGCCAGTAAAAAGCTGTCGGATAAGCGCGGCTCCGTGCGCGAGCTTTTTCCGCTGCTGAATAGCGCGACCGCGTACGATTCCGTATCGCTAATACGAATGCGCGACCGATAATCCGATTCTGCTTGATGAATCAGGGGCATTAAATCAGGTTTTTCAATTTTTTTAACAGTTTGTTCAAATTTTAATTCTGCACTACAAAAACAAAGGCAAGCAGGAATGGGGGTGGTGGCCTAATTAGGGATGTTTTAGGTTAAATATAGGTTAAATGGAAACAATAGGAAAGTTAAAAAAATATTTCTACTTGTAAGTTTGCATTAACTGATTTACTTATTTCAAACTCAGACTTAAATGGATGTGTTCTCTTTTCTCAAATATTCATGGCGTAAATGCAAAAATTTAATTCTTAAAATTTTTTTTTTTTTTTGCAAAAGGCACCGTACGCGCTGTAATAAAAGTCCAAAACACTTTTTTGCACATAGAGCCACAATTTATGGTACTCATACTATTTAAACTTTCTGCCCCTTGAATCTGAGCTATTGGGACCTTGGATTGTAACTCAGAATAAAAGCAATCAAAATTTCGATCCAACATTACAGTAGTAATATTCACAGGTACAGTGGAGCTAAGCCAACCCTGCCACTAGACATTGACTATAAGTTTAGTAGGCTCTGGACGATGACAGCTAGAGTTTTTATATCTGTAGATATAGTAATTGACAGGTATATCTGTAATTGATAAGTATAGTATAATTCATTACAAAAACATAAATTCTAAATCAAGTCAGGTTTCTTAACCAGTCTGACTAGATCTGGCCCTAGTCAGAATTTTTGTGTAATTAGCACCTCTGCTTCCACCATTGCAAAATTTAAAGGGCCTGGGCTAACAAGCAAATGAGCCAGCTGCAATTGTTGGGTTTGGGATAGGCAGCAAAGGATACAGGTGCAAGTACAGGGTCTGGATTAGCCAGAAAGGGAGACAAGTTCAAATGGAGGGTCAAGCATGCTGCCCCTTCTCTTCCACTTGAAACAGCAATTTGTGCTGTCAAATATGCTGTCAAATGCATTGAATCTCTGGGGCTCCTGTGTAAACTGAGTTTAGGATACTGGTTGTATGTGTTGTAATCTGGAATCATAATTGAGGTTTTGTGATATGGTTTTAATATTTGGCAATCAAAGCAGATGATTTTATGTAAATGTTGGGAACAAACACATAGATTTACACAATCCTAATAAGCATACCAATTGTTTTATGGTCATTTTATGGCTAGACTGGACCCTTTACTTTCACCAGGGTCCCTTGCTGGCTATCACAAATTTAGCAATTGCATCCGGCTTCCATGTTTGCTAGCTACGTGGAGGGTCTAAAATGGAGGGTCTGAGCTAAATCATCAAGGGAGATGGGTGCTGCATGTGTTAGGTTTGAGCTAAACAGCAAGGATCCAGGTACAATCGCAGTCTGATTTTCCACTTGGATCCTTTTCTGACATCCTGATTGGCCAGGCCAATATTTTGTAGTGCAAGGGAGTTTGTGTATCCCAACACCCATGTAGGCACCATCCACACATGGCTGTCAATGTACAATACATAATAAACTGCTAACAGACAGGATGTAGATATTGTAGACATTCAGAGATCCTTCTACCATCAATTTATGTCTGCTGCTTATGTCAGATATCTGCACAGGCTTGATCTGCATAGAAATATGAAGGAAAATATATATCCAATCCTGTGAATTCATAAACAGGATTTACTAAAATACTAGCATTTATACAGCTTTCAGAATTTATTTTAGCCTTAATGTTTCAAAAAGTACAATGAAGCATTGTAACCAGTCAAAATTCATTTGGCTTTGGGCACATTTAGAGGCCTTGCCTAAACCTTGGTGAACTAAACCTTAACCTTGGTCAGAATGGCCGTGAGGTAGCAGTACGATTACTACTTTCTCACACCAGTGAATCACTATCTTGAAGGAAATACTACATGTAGCATCTCCCTGTGGCAGCCCAATAGAAATGGGGTGGCTGTAAGTGGCCACCTGCCAATAAATCTGCAAACACTGGTTCATTAAGGACCACTACAGTGCAGTGCAATGGCTAAATGGCTGGCAAGGTACCAGCAGCCAGGTGATTTGCTCCTGCCACAGGTCTGAGCCTGAGTCTTTTTATAGTAATCCTATACCTTAATACACCAGGGCTCTACTGTGAGCAATAAACAGTTAAATATCTGAACTTTAGGGAACTTTCAGTGAACCTGCAGCCTGTCATTTCTGCCCAGAGGTTTTGAAGGAGAAAAATACAATATTAGGATAATATACCAATTTATACATCCCAGTATTGTAGCAGAGCGGGCAGGCTGCAAAGATTAACTGGCAGTGCTCTCTCCTGGAAGCCTGGACTAAGCTGCTGGGTAATGACAGCCAGCTGGGCAGAATTAAAAAAAAGATGCAAAGACTTTGCAGGGTAGCTGTCAGGCCCCTGTTTTGACAAAACCCAATACAGCAGTTTATCTTGGCACACCTGATGGATGGCAGTGATGTATGTTTGTCTAAATACCCGCAACAAAAAAAATTTGCTTTTTTACTAATTTTCTAATGGGTTGAGGTGTGCCTCCAATCAATTTTAAATTAAGATAAAGCAGTTGATGTGGTTCTATATCTTATACAGGTAAGTTCTGGTAATTTCCAGCAAGAAAGAGGCCTCAGGACAAACCTAGGACACACTGTAGTGATAAACATTTGACCTAGAATTGCCTTAAAGTAATTAGGAAATGGCTTGAATTTATAAATATATAATCTAAGTTAACAAAGAGAGAAAAAGGTGATTTACATAAAAAAAGAAATGTTGACCTATTTGATTTTTTTTTCATCATATTACAGAACAGAAATCCAAAAACTTCATCCAGGACATATACCTTACCACCCTTCAACAGGTTATGATACGAGTAAGTAACATTTCCGTTCCCTAAAATATTATTTGCAGTCGTTTACAGAATTACACACTCATTTTGAGGCTGATTCAGTCTTGCATTAATGCTTATGTGTTAAGGCAACAATACTTTATGCAAAAAGGAGCATTGTGTTAAAGCAACCTATTCATGAACTAGCAGTGAACCTTTTAATAAAAAATGGACATGACCCTGTTTGAACTCACATGTAAGGGTGCTTTCTGATAATCAGCACTGGCAGCTTCATTTTTAACCCAGAAAATCTATCAGTGTCTTAACTAGAATGTAATTTGGCTGTTTGACAATGCAATGCACAGGTGCTTTCTTCCTGAACCTATAGCTCCAAATTGTGCCATAACCCCAGAATGTTGCTAGACTATGATGCCCTTCTCTAGGAAGCACTGAACATTAGGAACACTAGTTAGCAAAGGGGAGCTTCGTGAACCATTCTGTGCTTTCACAGTAGTATAATGTGTCCCAACTCCTAGGCCATCCTTGGCCGTCTGAGTTTTTTGCAGTCAAAGTTAATGCATGTTAAGTTGGTGGTAATTGTACATATCTATTACACCTTAGTCTGTGTTTAAGATTCTTACTTTAGTGATCAATTAAGTATTTCTTTACTGTTAGGGTAGTCAGTGGAGAAGAACTCCCTTTACCTGGTGGTCTTTGGTAGAAGATGGATCCTTTTAAATTGGTGTTTTTTGAACTCCTAATATTGGTGTTTTATGGCCAACCTATAGAAAAGTTGGTGTTAGTGGTTAGTTTGCTTTGGTGAGGTATCAAAACCCCTGTGAAGCTGCTGGATCTGTAAAATTCAGCTGGATCTATTTAATGACATATTTTTTTCAGGAAGTAATGCTATTCCGAGGGTATATTCAGGCTGGGTAGGTAGGAAAAGAAAAGCTGTAAGAGTTTTGTGATGGCCACCCAAGGCCATGTAGCCCTCATGCAGACCGTTCCAGTGTTAGTTCTATTCCTGCTTATTTTTGGTCCATTGCAAATTTAGCACATTCACTCATTTTTGCAGAAATCTAGACTTGTTCTTTGTAGAGCAACTGTTTTTTTTATTACTTTCGTTTTGCATACACTAATCCCTGATTTTCATGAAGAAGAATTTTCTGCCAGAATAGTCACTCTTCATAAAAGCAGACTCTTTAGTCACTGGCATGGTACCAATGGATTGGTGTAGGGCCAAAGTGGTTCCTATCTTCAAAAAGGGAGCAAAGTAATTACCAGGTAACTACAGAACGGTTAGTTTAATGTCCATAATTGGAAAGGTCCTAGAGAGTTTGATAAAGAACCACATGGAGGAGTTTCTGGTAGGAAATAATATTATTAGTGATAGTCAGCATGGCTTCAAGAAAGACTGAAGTTGTCAAACAAATGTACTCTCTTTTTATGAGGAAGTAAGTAAACAGGTAGACAGTGGAGTAGCAGTTGATACAGTGTACTTGGACTTCGCTAAAGCATTTGACCCCGTAACCCACAGAAGGTTAATCTGCATGTTAGGGGCAAAAGGTTTAGAAATATCAATCTGTAAATCCATAGAGAACTGGCTTAAAAACCGCATCCAGAGAGTAGTGATTAATGATTCATACTCTGAATGGTCTAAGGTAATTAGTGGTGTACCCCAGGGTTCAGTTTGGGACCTTTACTGTTTAACATCTTTATAAATGATTTAGAGTTTGGGATTAAAAGTACAATTTCTGTGTTTGCAAATGACACCAAACTATGATAGAATTAAGTCTAATACAGGATGTCAATTTACAAGCAGACCTGGATGTACTGTTTGATTGGGTAGCCAAGTGGCAAATGATAATAAATACAGATAAATGTAAAGTTATGCACTTGGGGGCTAACAACATGCATGCTTCATACTCTCTAGGAGGAATACATTTGGGGGAGTCAGAAATGGAAAAGGATCTGGGGGTTCAGGTAGATCGTAGACTTAATACCAGCATGCAATGCCAAGCTGCAATATCTAAAGCTAGTAAAGTACTTTCTTGTATTAGAAGAGGAATAGAGTGCATAGATGGAGACATAATACTGCCCCTGTACAAAGCATTGGTCAGACCACATCTGGAATATGCAGTCCAGTTCTGGGCACCAGTTCACAAAAAGGACATTGTGGAATTGGAGAGAGTGCAGAGAAGGGCAACTAAACTAATAAAATCGTGTCGTTATCTCTATGTGCAGGATCGGTGCTATACAATCGTTCGTAGATATCGTGCAGGATCGTTCGTCATTCGTTTTCCAACGATAATAATTGGAAGTGTGTACGTAGCTTTAGAGGAAACTGGTTGCATTCATTGCTTAGGTTTGATTTTGGCCCATTCTTCCTCACAAACTGTGTTCAAATCTTGAAGGTTCTGGGAACCTCTTTTATGAACTCTGATCTTTAGTTCTTTACATAGATTTTCAGTTGGATTCGAATTGGGTGATTGACTGGAGCATTTTAGCAGCTTTATTTTCTTTGTCTGAATCTAATTTAGAGTTTCTTAGTTGAGTATTTGGAATCACTGTTTTGCTAAAATGTCCCCCCTCAGTTTATCTTCAGCACCCTGGTAGATGGCAGCTTATTCCTATTAGGAATGTCCTAGTACATTTCTCTGTTCATCCTTCCTTTAATTATAAAAAATCTGCCAGTATCATATGCTGAAAAACAGCACCACACCATGATGTTCCCACCTCCAAACTTCACTGTTGGTATGGTGTTTTTTGGGTTATGTGCAGTGCCATTTCACCTCAAAACATGGCGTGTGCAATGACATCCAAAGAGTTTATTTTGGTCTCATCTGACCAGACTATATTCTTCCAGTATTTCACTAGTTTGTCCAAATGTTGGCAAATGATAAACAAGCTTTTGGACAATCCTTCTGAATATACTGTTGACTCCTCTGTTAGAAACCTTGCAAGGAGCACCTTATTGTGGTTAGGGTCAAATGATGTTATTTCCACTTACAGGTTAGAGCATCAACATTGCTCACTGGAACATTCAGAAGCTTAGAAATACGTTTGTAATCAATGCCATCACTATGTGCAACAATAAGGTTGTGAAGGTCTTGGGAGAGCTCTTGGCATCTACCCATCATTAGATGCTTCTTGTGTAATAACTTGCTAATAAGAATTTTTTTTATAGGCCATCATTTTGGACTCAACTAGCTGATATTTTTTGCGCTGATAGGGTGCAGGATTGCTTGATTGATTGTAAATACTGACAGATTTCAGCAGGTTTCTTGGATCTACAAACACATTTTTGTGTTGTATCTATTGTTTTTTTTAGCTATTATACAAAAATATATACTTAATTTGCATTCACTAAATGTTCAAATAATAATGATTGCTTCCTCAAATGCAACCATTTCTACCCATGACTAATATCTGAAAGACATGTATTCAAAAAGCAAATTTTATGTGTTTACACTGCTGAACATGTCACTTCCTCCTCCTTCCTGGAGGCACTAGTCATCAGTAAACTCACACATCAATCAATAAAGTGACTTTACAGTGACTGAAATGGAGCCTTTTGTTCAAGTATGAATTTCGTTGTTTTTAGTAACGAAGAAGAGGGAAGAGGTTAGTCATTATTTCTCCTTGAGTGTTCAGAGAGAGAGAACTGCGCTGGATAACTATACAGATACAAAGGTGCTGATGAAGTTTTGCCTAACAAGGCCTCTCATCCTAACACTTTATTCAGAATTGAGAAGTCATTTGGAATGCCTGACCTGTCATAGTCATGCTGTTACATTTACCTCTTCCTCGATAAAGCACAGGTGCCTCTCTCCTGTGCATGTAGACAGCTCTGAGCATGCCTGTTCTTCCAGATTTAATCACTATCGCCCCTCCTGCCAGTAAATCGGGAAATAGCCTCTTAATCGCCCTTAAATATTTAGCTGGCTCACACACAGCACTCTGTGTTCATGCAGCATGTCTCCACTAGTGCTGAGCCCCTTAAATCTTTCTTCTACATTTGTTGCTTGATTCAGTGCTTTCCCTGTCCCTCTCTTGTGTTAACCCTGTGTTGCCCAGCCTGTTGCTTCCCTGCCTGTTCCACTGTGCTGTTATAGTGTTCCGTACCGGCCCCTAGATGTTCAGTATTTTCCAGCGTGACACATGCGGTGCCAGGTCTGGTATAATTCCAGGCATGACTTTTTTGTAAAGGCTAGATGTCAACAGGTTTCCAGTAAATTTGTTGACATTAAGCCAGGCAAGTTTTTCACAGATTTTAACAGATGTGCTGCAAGCCTTCGGAGAATAGTGGCCTCCAAATTTATCTATACGCCTACTAGCAGATCTGAGTGGGATGTTTTTAAAGGGCAACGCATGTTCCTTTATTTCCACCATGTGACTGGGAGCATATTTTTAGAAAAGGTTATCGTTCTTTGAACACTCATGTTGTATGTGATGCCATTATGATAATTGCGAATGTCATCACTGGCTTTCCTGGGTCCTGCCTTGACATTTATTTTACGTCATAGTGCACTTTATGAGGACTTTAAACAAGGAAAATATGCAAAAGGGTGGCATCTAGGTAAGTATATTTATCTATACACAGTTAGTTAAAGTTAAAGATAAGATCAAAAGTCTCCCTCAGGGCTTTTCTAGTTTTAACAAAGCTTCCTTCTTGTAAGTATTGAAGACAACGGGAGGTGGGAACTTTATATTTCTTCTGAATTTCAGCAAATGTTGCCACTTTTCCTTGTTCATTTAATAAGTCTTGCAAATATAAAAATCTTGGCCTTGAGGGAACGCTGTGGAAGATCAGAGCGGCATTTGAGTCGAAAGGGTACCAAGAGAACCTGTCAACCTATTTAACCCTCTCCAAGCTATAACAGAATCCCTCAGCAGGACATTATGTTTTTTATTGTCTGGTAAGTCATGAAAGGGCACATGCAGTATCCCCTCCCCCCATTGACCAAGGTTTTACCATCTCCTCCTGCAATCTCAAGAAAGTATAAAAAGATGTTGAGCACACTAAGTCTTGTGCATGTCCAAACAAACCTAACACATTATACAGTCTATTATTTGGAAAATATTTTATACAGGCCTTACGACCTCTCCATATAAACTAACAAAAACTTTGTTCCAATCTACAAATGTCTCTATGGTGTATCAATAGATGGAATGTTTGCACAGGGTACCAAACTCCCAGAAGGCTCTGAGCTCCCATTCAGTCTTTACCATCGCATCGGTAACAACAGAAGGGAAGGGGCTTTGTCTTTTTGTTTTTTTAAAAAAACATTTCATGAAAAGGGGTGTCTACTTTTCTATATTACTTTAACATTGTAGTGATAGGTCCACTTTAACGGGGACTATTTCAATTTGGGTCCCCAAATTGATTTTGCATGTTAGGAACCCCCGGGCGCCACTTCCATGGCAGTGAGCATAAGGGTCCAGACAATTGTCTGCGCACTGTGGTGCCCCAAATATAAATTGGCCTGCTCACAAAACATTAAGGCTGTGTTTAGGTTGGCAGTGAGGTTTCAGTGCTGTTACCCCTTCCTCATGCCCCGGAACCCTGGCTCAGGGGAGATGTCAAATCTGCAGAGGCTGGGGTGTGAGGGACTGAGCGGCTGGTGGGGTGCCTGTTACACATAACTGGAGACTTACCTACTTACCTACCTTCTCTGAACTCCAATTTCTCTGGAACGGCAGGGTTTTTGCCAACTGAAAATGTGGGAGCTAATAGGAAACACTTTTTGTCCACATTCCCCCTCCCTCCTTAAAATGTTATACCCAATGATATCATGCTACCCTGTTACACATAGCTCTCCCCTTACCCACCATGAGACCCAGTTTCTCTGTAAAAACTATAGATGAAGCTGTTTTTGACACGTGTGAAAACAATCAAATGTGGCTAGTGTTCTAAATGATTTAGGCGATGTATGAGTTCATAACAGTAAAATGTATATCATAAATAAATAGAAACAACCAAAGGACTTTCTACTTTACAAATTAACCTCCCTAGCGTTCTAATTATGTCAGTATTTCTATGCAAAAAGCGTTACAATTTTTTGAATGGAAATTTATTTTACATTGTAGGCTTATAATTCTTAGGCATAACTCACCAAAATATGTCCAATATTTATTAAATCTATTCAATAAACTTGAAATAAAAAAACACAAAAATCTGTTAAAAAAAGGGTGCATAAAATACAAAATACAGAAACCTGTAATATACCTGTACAGTAGCATGTATTTTATATATATATATATATATATATATATATATATATATATATATATAATATAATTATGTATATATAATATAAACATTCCTTTGTGTTTGACTCAATACAGTTATTTTGTATTGAATCCAATACAAAATTATTTGAATTTCCGGTCGTACCTCCCACTTGGACCGACGCATGCACCGACGTCACCGGGAAACCCCGGAGAATGTCTCTGCAGTCGCTGGGAGAAGATCGGAGAAGGAGGACGCCACCCAAGGACCTAGACGGAGGAGCAGGACGCCGGTTGATGATGGAAGACACCAGAGCAACAAGGTAAGTGATTTTTTTTATTGTTTTAGCAATATGTATAATATAAAGATTTCTTCCTGTTTGACTCAATACAGTTATTTTGTATTGAATCCAATACAAAATTACTTGAATTTCCGGCCGTACCTCCCACCCGCACTGACTCATGCACCGACGTCACCGGGAAACCGGATTTTTTAATTGTTTTTAGCAACCCCGAGTGTGACTCAGGATTACTTTTTGCAAGTAAAATCCATCCCATTAAACCCATCCCATCCAATCCATCAAGTCACACTCGGGAGTACCACTAAGGGGGTTAAACAACAAAATGTGTACATTTTGTGCAGGAACAATTAACCTTTTTCTAGGAACCTATTTACATAAATAACTCCTATGTGGGGGTTTTGTCAAGTCTTAAGAAGCAATTGTAATTATCATGAGTTCCTAATTATAAAAAAATTTAGAATATCTGTGCATATGATGGTTTGTTGGTCACAAGCTTGATATACCTTGGGATGAGTCACATAGTGACTCACTCCAGGACTCTTGTGGCTACCCCCATCCCCCCTTTTCCCCACCAAATACTTCATCACTCCTATCATACTATGGTGTACTGTCACTTATAAACGTCCGTTTATGTTCTTTGAACCCCAATTTTTCCTGAAACGGGAGCTGTAGTTATATTAAAATGTAGGTGCAATTTGGGAACTTTTATTTCTGCCTCACCATCACATGATACAAAAAACTATACCTATAATACTGTACCACCCTGTCACACACATCTGGCCACTTACCTTCTGTGAACCTCAGTTTGTCAGGAACAGGGAACTGTGGGGACCTGAAGATATAGTAGTAAGAACATGCCCACCTTTGCTATCTGTCAAATGAATTGCATTTCTCTGGAAGTATCTGTTGCAGAGTTATTAGGGAACAAAGAAGGTTAGCGGCCCCTATAACTGACAAGGCACATTGTATGGTGTAGTTTCTGTTTTTTGGTTTAGAAATGGTGAGCAGGGAGCATTAAATGACCTGCCAGTACTGTATGATAGCTTTAGTTTTGTATCTTTCATGCTGCTTGTGGGTTAAATTTGTTTAGGGGGTCCTGAAAATGTTATCTGACTATCAGATCCTTACAGTTTACTTATTTAGCTCCATGATATTGTGAGATACAGACACAGAAAGTAGTAAAAGTCTTTCTATCACTAGGTGATGTTGTGTATCTGGTTCTAGGGCCATCAATATTTTGTATGAACCCCTGAGGCACCCACAGCAAAGTCGCCTAATGATAAATGCCTCCCTTTTCTGCCCCTTTTACCACTCTTCGTACCGCAATGGATACTCTTCACAATGGATACTTCCAGAGAAAGTCAATTCATGTGACAGGGGGTCATACTTGATCTTACTACTACATTTTCAGGCCTCCACAGCTCCCTGTTCCTGACAAATAGGGGTTCACAGAAGGTAAGTGGCCATAAATGTGTGACAGGATAGCATGATATGATAGGTATAGTTTTTTTGTATTATGTGATGGTGCCACAGCAAAAAGATTTTAGGGCTTAGCCACAGAAGTCCCCCACTTGCACCTACGTTTAAATATACCTACAGCTAGCCTTTTAGGAGAAATTGAGGTTAGAAGAACATAAAGGGACATTTATATGTGACAGGGCTCCATGGTATGATAAGAGGGATCAAATTTAATGGGGGTTTAGCCACAGGAGTCCCCCACTTTCCTTATGTTTCCCTTTCTCTAACTGTTAAAAAGAAAATGGAGTTCACAGAAGGTATGTGGACAGCTTGAGATTTGACTCCAGCCGGCAGTGAGCAGTATATACAAACTCAACTTGGGGATCCTGGTCTTCAAATAGCCCACCTTAAAGTGGACCTATGACCACAATTTTTGCTTTATATAGAAGGGTAAAACAAAACCTTTTGTTTTTTCATTAAATGGCTTTTTTAAAAAAAACAAACAAAGGCAAAGCCTTGAAGATTCTGTCATTACTTCCGCGGCGGTGAAGACTAATGGGAGTGCAGAGCCTCCTGTGATACGTCCGTCATGAATCCCAGGAGGCTTGGGCTTTGAGAATGGCTATCAACAGGAGTGACTTTTCTGTCATTGAAAAAAGAAAGACGCTGATCGTGTAACTGTGTATGTTGCTGACATATGGGATACGGTGCTATATGGTAGTAGGTACGGATGGTTTGAATGACTGGCACAGTGTAACCATGGCATACTTGAATGATACACAGTATGGTCATGGTGCAATTGAGAATAATACACACGATCTTTCTTTACCTAAAAAATGGTTCTGCTTTGAAAATATGCCATCTACTGTACTGTAGGGTCTGGTATTCAAAAATGTAAAATATCAATGCATGATAGAAGAAATCAACCACGTTTGTTGCTACCTTTTGGAATGCCTAACTACTTGACAGTTTTCTTGTAATCCCTTTTGTTTGTTGTTTGAATAGCCACTACAACTCAGACTTGCTGCATTGTAGACATCTGTATCTTGCAGAAGTGAAGCAGTGGTTTGGTTAACAAATAACTAAAAAAAAAGTTGCTATTAGCCAGCATATTGTGCATGTTTTTTTTTCCTGTGCTGATCTTCTTGACATCCCATTTGTTAAACTTTCCTTGATTCCACAAATATCAACAGACTAATTAATAACTATTCAGTTAACTAGTTCATGTCATTGTTGTGAATCCATGAAAAATTATGCCAATCTGTAATAATAGCTTTATTCTTGTATCCTCCAATTACATTTCAAAGTAGAACCTACTTTTATTTCTTGTTCACCTAGGGTAGTATCCTCATTCTCCAAAAACTTCTGACTGTCATCAGTTTAATAGTTGTTTGACTTTTTGAATTCTCACTTTCCATTGGTGGAGCAAAGTGAAATTGACTGTCTCCTATGTTAGAAATGTGCTTGTGTGACTGTTCCATACATTCCGTTGTTTATAGTTTCTAAACAGAAAAACAAAACCATTTTATTTCACACATGTACACTATCAATAAATACAAGAAGGGCTAATATGAGTTTTTTAAACAGATTGCTAAATTAGTTGAGTGGAGTATTACTGTGAACTTTATTAGTGGCAAAATTATCTAAATTTAAAGGTTATGCACGTTTTCCTTGGTACATGTTCTCAAAGATCATCCAGACCCTGTCCCCCTCAACAATTTTGGTGAGAATATCATTATCTGAAATGGCAGCTGGCAACATTTGTAAAAATAGTAGAATTTTTTTTTTTTTGTGAAAATACTGTTTTTGACACAAAAACACATTTAGTAAATAATAACTTATCCTTATGTGACAGGGGTCACAATGCTTAATTGGAAAGGTGTGCAATGGTGTTTTTATCACACCCAGGTTCAGCAATTTTAAAAAAATTAGTTGAGAACGCTGGGAAAATAGGAATATAGTTTTCCATAGTAGTGTTGGAAAACCAGTTTAGGGTCCTGGAGTAGGATGAGTAGGTTCCCTGACCACCGGGTCTTTACCTAGGTTCTTCCTGCCTGTGCAGCCTAAGCACATGTGTACTAGTCTGTCAGGCATACAGTTCAGCAAACCTCGTATCTAGTAGGTTGCTGGAGGCTGCAGAGGAAAGAGCTCCACAAAGACTGTTGCCATAGGAAGTTCCCAAAGACTGTGAATCACCCCATTTGTGCTTATGGATCTCTATTTAGATTAGACAGGGCTACCAAAAGAGTAAGTCAGGAGCTATCTGGCTAGCTGTTTTGTTTTTCGTCACTTGCTAATAAAGAACAGCAGACGCCTGAAGTTTGTACTCCACCCCTGCCTGTTTTACTGGATGCTGCCTTGTGAATCCCTGCGTGAGCACCTTAGGCAGCTCACACCTATTTCATCTTAACTTTCAGTTTCAAAATTTTAAAATTGTACTTTATTCTAAAGTAATTAATATTTCTTACAAACAGGATGATGATTATGAAGATCCAGATGCATCAGATGATGGGGCAGACTATGAATCTCCTAATGCAGATGATGGTGATGAGGGCAACAGTGATGTAGATTATGAACCTCCCCCATCAAACAATGAACCTATTTTGATAAACCCAAAAGCAACATGTGGGAACCAAGTTTATGCTGGTAAGTATAATAACTGTATGTTATATCACTATAGGCGGGATTGTTAAACATTGAACTTTTATAGGCCCCTCAGTGATAATGAGGAGGTAAATCATCAATTCCTTACACAGATAAATAGCAACACAGGCTGGGACAGTAGTAAGGGTCATATTAACTACCCTGAAATTGACTGCTATATTGACACTGCAGCATCAGCATAAGAGTAGAAATGTATGACACAAAATTTTTATGGTACAATTTAAAGAAGCACCAACACTCCGTTAGCCTTGATATGTTTAAACAATACAGAGCTTACAAATGCTCATATAAAAGAAAATCTGGATAGCACTAACCAAACCATGATTTACCATAAATACTATTTTTTTTTGACCTGACGAAGAAAATAAATATTATACCTATTGTAGTGAATTGACATTAACCTAGGTTGGTTGTATACTTTAGCTAATGGATGACCGATTCTCAATAAGAATAAATTGAGGGGGCACTGGTACTGCCAGTGACTGTTCCAGGTATTCCTGGAACTTGTGTATGTGCAAAGTACGGCTGGTATATCTTGATGAAGTTGGTTGAGATAAGAGCAAAAACTATGTCTCCATAGGTTGTAATAATTATGAAATTACTTCAAATCTTACATCAAATCAAGCAGTGTAGAATCATTATATCTTCTGGTAGTGGAGGTCTGACTGTGTGCCATTGAGTCTCCACACTTTTGCTTACCTCTATCTCTAATCTTTAACTTTGTAACCTCTATTCTAAATAAACTCTTGAAATAATCTCACCTGAGACAGAGGTATTGTGTTTCCTTATCAGACCTGAATGCCAATACAAAAAGAATCCTGGTTTATACTTGGGCCATTAGATGGCACTATGTTCCCATGTATGTAAATAACAACGTCTTGCTGTTTGTAACACAGCACTATCTACTGGTGGTTAACAATAATGCACAAAAGATCATTTAAGAGCAAGTCCTATTGTAACACTGGTCAACAAACATTTTCTTGCCAAACAGATTAAAGTCATTTTAAGTTATGTTTAATGTACACATTCCAGAAATGGTATTGGTTTTGCTAGATTGGCTCTAGGTTTTGAGACCTCAATATTAACCTTATAGAAAACTAATGAAACATGAAAATGAAGCAAAATTAAACTAGATATGCCTATGTATACAAAATTAAATTTTTGAAATACCTAATGTCAATATATTCTATATTCAATATATTAACAAAACTAATCACAAAAAAGTAATTGAAAAACTCAGTTTGTATAATTTCTTTTTATGCTGATGATCTGGACAATCACCTTGAAGGCTCCAGAAGTAGTCTGCTAATATGTGTCTATCCCATCTGCCCTGATACTTTTCTTCCATCACCTTTATATCTTGATGGAACCTCTCCCCTTGTTCCTCACTGAAATCGCCAAGTTTTTCCGGAAATTTTTGGTAATGGCTATGGAGATAGCGTACCTTTGTGCTCAGAGCAGCACCCAAATTTTTAAAGTTTAAGAGCAAGTTTTGTACCAGTTCTTCATAATTTTGTGCTTTATGGTTACCCAAGAAGTTCTTGACAACCATGACATAGCTGTGCCAGTCAGAAGCTTCAGTATCAGTCATGTAACTTGTGAAATTAGAATCATTTTTACGTTTTCGAATCTGGGGTCTATTAAAGATTCCTGCTTTTAATTTTTCAGTTCTCAATCCAGGGAAGAATCTACAAATGTATTTGAAGCAATACCCGTCCTTGTTCAGAGCTCTAACAAATTGCTTCAATAATCCCAGCTTTATGTGTAGTGGAGGGAGAATGATTTTTTCTTTGTCAACCATTGGCTCATTAATGATGTTCGCTGCACCTTTTTTCATGTTTGCCCTTGGAGGCCATGTCACTTTTTTTCCAGTGAACCTGCTTTGTTCCACTATCCCACAAGCAGATGAAACATGGGTACTTTGTGTATCCACTTTGCTCTCCAAGAAGTTCACCATTTTTAAATTATTACATATGGACTATTGGTGTTCATGATAGAAAATCTTTTGTAAGACCATTTTGATATTTTCCTATTCTTTGTTTTGTTGAGTGACCAATTGGAATTGATGCATAGCAGTTGCCATTATGCAGTTAAACAGATTTCAAACTTCGAGTGTAACCGTCTATGAAAAGCCGCCTTTTCTTGGCCTTTTCTCGCCTTCTGCTCAGTATTCTGTCACCTCTCTTGTCCTATAAACCATTATTTTAACTTCCGGTCTCAGACAGGTATTTTCTTTTAACTTGGATGCTAAAAGTTCAGATGTTAGTTTTGACAGACTTAGGTCACGTATTAAACCATTGAACTCTTCTTGGGAGAACTGCTGGTTTTATGAAACACTTCCTTCAAATTCACTTCCACTACTAACTCCTGGATTACATTCCAAACTCTGTATATCCTCCATGTCGGATACAGGAATATCCGGGAGTGTACTGAACACTGGTATGGGAATATCAGCACTAGGTGGTCTTGCTGATTCCAAATCCGGTTACTCCCACTTGTTTTTCTTGTAACTATTGAAACCTTCTACATTCACAGCACAAAAAAAAAACAATCATTATGATGATTTGTGGCTCTCCCCATACCATAGGTACACCAAATTTCAAAGTTTTCAGTTTTCCATTTTTCCACTGACGTAGACACGCTACACAAGTTTTGCATACCATATGGGGAGCCCAATACTAATCTTGGTCCCCCAGTTTAATACCAAAATATGCAAGATATGCTAGTTTCACAAATTCTGTAATGTTTCATTTCCTCTCTTTTTTTGCTGAGAATATTCACCACAAATGTAGCAAAACACATTTAAACTCGAAGAACTCATATTTCTGTAAAAAAAAAAGAAAATGTATGAATAAAAGTTTCATGAAAATAAGGCTACATTTAATATATAAAATGCAAAACATCATTTTAAATACAGATTAATAATAATATGCTGTGTTAACATTTGTTGTTGGTAAAATCGTTTATTCTGATTCTTATATCACAAGATCTAGAGCCAACTCAATGAAACCGATGAGGTCTCTGGATTCAGCAGACCTGAAATACACTAAATATATTATCCTTGGCAAGTGAAAAAAATTTTTTTGGGCTGTGTCATATTAAAAGTACAAAATACTTTACCTGTGAAAAAGGAAAAAATGGTAAACATTTAAAAAAACAGTGTTTTTCTTCTCTACATGCGGCCCTAATAAGTATGCAGGGTTATCCCTGAATGCTGTAACCTATAGCAAACAAAGCCTGATATCTAATATGTGAGGGTCATGAATACCCAAGTATTTTTTGTACTACACTAATGTGAGTCTATCAGGGCTTGGAGCTTTACCAGACGCAGCCCTCGAGATTGCTGATTGCAATTCTTCCAAAGTGATGGGTTTATCTATCAGTTCAGCTACTTCAGACGAGATGTTGGGAAGGCTAGCAGCCAGCCAGGCTTCTGAAGAAATATTATAAAGGTGACTATAAAACGTATGAACAGACGTTCTGCATAAAAAAGTCTTGGAGCTCCCTTCAATCTTAGTGGTGACATCCGACACATCCAGCAGCAAGTCATTTAACTTCCAGGTCACTGGTTTAGTGGAGTGAACTGAAGAGTTGACCCATAGTGAGACCGGGACGTGATCTGAAAAATAAACTCTCGAATATGTTTTATGCACTGGGGAGTAGAAAAAGTAGTTTTGGGCGCTAGGGTACTGAATGCGCCAGATGTCAACCAAATGATGATCATGTAACAAAGTTTTTAACGAGAAAGGGAGGTGTGATCGACCCATGGATACATCTTGTGGCGGGCTGAGCGTCAGCTTGAAATCTCTGCCAAAAATAACAGTGCCCAGATCAGTACCCTCCAATAACTTCAGCACTCCTTCCAAGAAGGAAATCTGATTGGTATTTGGTAGGTAAATATTTACAAGTGTAAACAGCCAAGACATTATTTTCCCTTGAACTATAAGGAATACACTCTCTGGGTCAGATTTGAGAGGAGGGACCATGTGATGGATGTTTCCAGAAGGATGCATACACCCCTGGATTTAGAATCAGGAGAAGAACTGTGGTAGCTTCATTGAACCTGCCTGTTGCACAAGTTAGGTATTTTATCATGCTTAGAATGTGTCTCTTGAATGAAGGCGACATGACATTTAGACCTGCCTAGATTATTAAGTAGAATGGATCTTTTGGTTGGGGAGTTCAAGCCTCAGGCAATATTTGAGGTGAATTGGAATGTCATGATTAGGGAATAGAGCAGCATCAAAAATAGGGTGTGTGCAGCTGTGAACTTGAGGGAAATTAAAAAAAAAGAAGGGGAAGGAAGTGGGGGAAGGTGGGTAATTGAAAGGAGAGGAAAAAGTTAACTAAGTGGGTCTGCAGTAAAAGCAGACCTCAACAATCAGTACAAAACTTGGATCTCTTAATGAGAGCGAGTAGCCTATGTGAGGGAAGTGTAAACAATAGCGCATGGAACAGGAGGCCTAAAGGTGCGTACACACTTCCAATTTTTATCGTTCCAATCGAACGACGAACGATCGATTGGGCAAAAAATCGTTGGTAAAAAAGTAACCAACGACGCCGACGAACGAGGAAAGTCGCTGGAAACGAACGACCGGACTGACGGATCGGATTGGACGACGATCGTTGAACATCGTTCGTGTGTACAGTCGTTCGTTGATCGTCCATGTTCAGAGCATGCGTGATGAACGAACGTCCGTTCACTTTCCTGTCGTGCACATAGTTCCTCTATCGCTCAAATGATCGTATCTATTGTGTGTACAATATCTATGAACGATCGTGTCGTTAACTCTATGTGCAGGATCGGTGCTATACGATCGTTCATATATATCGTGCATGAACGTTCGTCGTTCGTTTTCCAACGATAATAATTGGAAGTGTGTATGTAGCTTAACTGTGACCATATGCATTCCAGAAACAGGTAGGAACAAGAGAGGGCCTTAATACAGAAAAAATGTAAAATGTAGCAAGGGTGGATGTAACGCCTAATAAATATATAGGCCACAACATTAAAATAATAAGTATAGGAGAGTAACGACCCAACGGGGAGAAATTAAACCTGTAATTACAATACTTATAAACGCAGATAAGTAGTGGCCAATCAAAGAACTATCAGTATACATGGTAAGGGTGCATACCTCATTAAACTGAGCAAAATTAAATTGGAATCATTGAGAATATATCACATATGTTGACCAACTGATCCACCATAAGGCTGCCAAAAGTAGGGATAAAAAGGCGTACCTCATATAACTGAGCTGAAACCTGTATATCAGTGACATTGAGAGGGCACATATGGTAGGGTATATACTATAACTAGAAGCATGCTATTTAGGACAGGCTAATAAGTAACAGTGTTGTGGCCATAGCGCTTATAGATGCAGTTGAGTGGAACTAACATAATAACAACAGTAGGTAAGGCAAAGGAGTGCACTTCATGAAACTGAGCAAATTTAAACAAAGTAACATTGTGACCATAACGCATGTAGGTAAATGTAGGGAAAAGCTGATCTACCATTAAGGTGGCAATAATTGGGGCATAAAGGTTTACCTCATAAAACTGAGCAATACCAGCCGTGGCAATAGTGTAAGCAAAATACTTATAGATAAAATGTACCTCATAGAACTAAGCAATATGCGGTTTGATTATATGGGAGAATGAACCCATGCAAAATAACAAAATACAGGCTTGGTCATGGAATATCAATATGCCTGGGAAAAAAACACACCTCATAAAACTGAGCAATAACTAAAACCAAGCTATTGTGCTTCCATATGGACCTGTCTAGATATCAGCTTACGTGTAGAAAAAAGTAAAGCAAGTCATAAGACTGAGTAATTTCTAACATGAACGTGGTACTTGCATAGCACAGGCATAAAAACATTGACCTATCATGTAAGTATCATTACACATTAAAGGAAAAGTGCACCTCATAAAACTGAACAAGATAAAAACGAGTGATGTATAACTATATATCACCGATCCTGGAGAGAAGTCGGGCCTGTGAGGCATGTGAGGCATGTGAGGCATGTGAGTAAGTGATACTTAGAGTATCACAAATGATCTGCTGCAAGAAGGAGACCCACAGTGTCAACTGGTAGGTAAGGAATACTGATGGGTCCAAGACTTTGTCAGGTGTTCATATCAGGAGAAAGTTCCAACAAGTAGAAACAAAATGCTGGGCCTTGTACTAGATGGAGGACACAATTACACGTGCGAAACATTTTGCAGGTGGTGAAAGCAAGTAGGAAAATTTGTAAGATGGCAGTATAAGCACTCAAAAGAAAAAAAGCTGAGAAAATGAGAAAGATGGAGAAGTGTCCGGCTTCCGATCAAGGAGCTAATAACTCATTTTAAACCATGGAGTTGGAGGCTCTGGCAACTGGTGGAGAGGCATGTCTCAAACGTCTTCTAATAGCGCTGGGTGCACCAGGTCTAAAAGGTACATTCATCAGATCCTCTAAGCATTCCAACCAAATGGGATTGCTGCCAAGGAATTTAAAAAGGGCTGGCAGCTGATCCGGGGTATGGAGAGCAAAAGTAGTATTGAGTACTGATATAATAAAGTGGAATAGGTGACCCCAGCAATAATTGGCTGCATGGGCAGTGATGCCCAGCAAAGGCCGCAGCACCCCTCTCAAACGCAAGGTCCGATTGGACATATCTGGAAATAGCTGAATCTGTGTTCCCTCAAAATCAATATTGCCTTTCTACCAAGCTTTGTGCAGGATTTGTTCCTTAACCGTGTAGTAGTTTAGTAGTTGTGTAGTAGACAAACGACATCCTGTGGATGGACAATAGCGTTTCTCCTTCTCGAACCAACTCTATGTACACGATCTAACTCTATGTGATCACCAACTGATCTATCTAATGCCAGATTCAAGATGGCCTGTGCTGTGGCCCTTAAATCTAGGTTTCTTATGGACTCAGGTATGGCTCTAATTCTTATTGTGTTACAGCGTTCCAGAGCAAGATCAGCAGTGTCTGTGAGGTCGACGCACGTTTGGGTGCCATCTTGGATGCGGGCCGGTCCCGCGGTCTTGGTGCAGTCAGTCAGAAAAAAAATAGGAAAACCCAATCTGCCGGTTGTGCTAATCGCTCCCTTGGGCTTCTTCTGTTTGGGCATGGGGTGGGAGGCAGCAATGGGGCCAGATGACCGGTGCTGACTAACGAAATTAGCCTGGGTAGCCATGGAGCTCCTAAAATGCACTGCTTATGCGGCCATTGCTCAGCCACCACCCGTCTAAGGCCAGTTTAACTTGTCAGTGTCAGGTGGCAAGATTGGCTGAGCCCTGCTATAACTTTCAGCATTACTATTGTATTGTCAGATTGAAGTTCTAAAAACAAAATCAACTTTAATTGGATATAAAGGGGGGGGGGGGGGGGAAAAAGTTCTGATGGCGGCCCTGTATGTGTGTAGTATGTATGTAGTACTGTATGTGTACAGTATGCATGTGTATCAGTGTTCTCCCTAGCCCCTTTCACTAAAAAGCTAGGTCACAATACAGCCACCCGCCTACAATTTATTCCCACGCAGCAGAAAAAAATGCCTTGGTTAAACATAAATATTAATATTAATAAACAGGATTTTATATAGTGCCAACATATTATGCAGCACTGTACATTAAATAGAGGTTGCAAATGACAGACAGATACAGACAGTGACACAGGAGGGAGCGAGGACCCGGCCCCAAAGAACTTACACTCCAGGTGGTGGAAGTATCACACAATAGGAGGAGTCAATGAAATGGCGGGAAATAGTAAGGGTTTTAGGAGACAGAAGATGACAGGTAGGCAAGTTTGAAAAGATGGGTTTTGAGTGTTCTTTTAAAGGAGCAGAAAGTAGGAGCAAGCTGAATAGAATTCCAGAGAATGTCTTGAGAAAAATCTTGGAGCCGTGCATGTGACAAGGGTATGAGAGAGGAAGTCTTTAGTAGGTCACTGGGGACAGATAGGAGTGGAGTTTGAAGATGTTGTGCAGGTGAATGTAACAGGACCTAGAAATATTCTGAATATGGGAGATAAATGAGAGGAATTTTGAAGGATGATGAATTCTGTTTTATCCAGGTTGAGTTTCAGAAACCTGTCAGACTTCCATGATGAGATGGCTGACAGGCAGCATGAAACCTTGCCCAGGACTGAGGGAGATAAGTCAGGGGTGGACAGATAGGTCATCAGCATACAGATGGTACAGTAAACTAGCAGTCCCCAACCTGTGATCCTGTGGAGAAAATTTTGGTGGTCCGTGGCTCTTACCGGTGCAACGCCCAGCTTGAGGGGGGGGGGGGGGGGCGCACCGGCCAGAGACTTGGAAATGTCTCCCATATGAATTGCAGACTCTTACCCCTGGTAATGAGTGAACTACCCTGCCATGTGCGGGAGACATGGCACGGTAGTTCACTCATTACCAGGGGATATTTAACAGAAGACAGTGATCAGACAGAAGTATATTTTAATGCAGAAGAAACATCACCTGTCCTTTCTTCAATATTGAACTTGCCTGATTGCTAATTTTATTGCAGAATTTTAGTTTATGTAAAAAAAAAGAGTCCAGAGTTCAGCCCATAAAAAATGAAAGATTAGGTTGGCAACAATGGCATCATGGTAGATGAATAGGGGAATTGTGCATATTAAGAAAGACAGAGTTTGCATTTTGCTGGTTCACTTACACTACTTTATCATACTGATCTTTTTTTTTTTTTTTTATACTTTTTTTTTTATTCATACAAAAATCGTGATACAGGTATCATAACATAAACATTGAATCATTAACAAAAGATTATACATGTAACCAAAGAAACGGTCCACTAGTAATGCAAACACCCGTTACATATTTTATAATTTACATATAGAACAAGGGTAAGGGAACACCATAAAAAAGGGTGGGAAAAGGAAAAAGAGGGAGGAATGGGGAAAAAGGGGACTGGCATTACAACATAAACTGGTAAGGGTCATGTGAGAGCAAAACTATATCCGCACAGATATAAATGAAAATTCCAATGGAACACCCCTTTGTTTAATTCAATCATTATCTTCATCGTTATACACACTCCTAATGGCTAAATAAGCTAGGCTAGTGGAATAATGTATCCAGTAAAACTCCTATAATATTTAAGTGATGGACCATCTGGCCCAGGAGCCTTCCCAGGAGCTGCTCCAGAAATGACCCTGGACAGTTCCTCCGCTGTAATGGGGGCGCCGTGAGATTCCACTAACTCCTCGGGAAAAGAAGCCAGCCCTGAGGATTGTAAGTAAGCACGAATCAAACCTTTCTTGTCAGGCACAAACCCAGGAGGGTGTCCTCTATCTAAATTGTACAGGTTTTCATTTCATCAAAAAATCTGCAATCCTCAACTAATTCAAGTACAGCTTCTAAAAAATAAATCTGGTTAGTATTTGGAGAGTACACATTTACAAAAGTGACCAGATATTAAATATTGTAGTGAAAGCTGAAGATTAGAAATACAAGATAACACTGGAAATTATGTCAATATGGTAAAGCTTACATTATATTGCAATGAATAGGTTTGGGTCTATTTATACCACCCCATGCCACATGACTGAGTGGGATAATTGTCATCCACTGCTTCAAAACAAAGAAACCAAGAAAATATCCTACATTACTAGGAAGTCAACTGTAGATACAAAATAAAAACAAAAGCTAACACATACACACATAGATATATATATGCATTTTTTTTAATTTTTTAATTTGTTCTTATTTTAGGTGAGCTGAGTAGGTACATAAAAAGAGTTCTTTACTAATTTGTATGCAGAAAGAATTTGCAGAGATCAATACAGTATGTGATGCTTTCTTTACTCAAGAAGTTTTGTATAAAAAACTGAGGGAAGCTCATTATCATTTTTTTCCTAAAACATATATTTATGATATTTCAGACCGGACAATCCCAGGAAATTCCTTAAAAAATCCACCTGACCCTCCTTTGCGACCAGAATCTTCTACACACCATATAAGAGGCAAAACTGTAAGTTGTTTAGATTTGTTTTATTCCTATGTTATGTGTTTATTTTACATCCAACATTTCTATTTCTTGCATAATAATGTAGGCACACAAGTGCAACAAATATATATTACCAGGTCTAATATACAATATACAAAATCAATAATATTATTTAAATTATTATGCTCAAAGTGCTGAAAAAACATTATGACAAATATTTGTGCTTTTTCATCAGTTTTTAGTATTAAAAAGTTTGGTTTATTCACAAAACATATCATCGTCTGAATAGGCCTGTGTGTTTGCATAATCAAATCATAATCATGCTCCCTGAAGTTAACTATTTTCAAAAGGAAATTTAAATCATATTTTATACATGGGCATTAACACATTCATTGTCCTCACTGTAATCCTTTTAACCAAGAAAATATAATTCCAATCAATGATGCTTCCCAAAAATCTAGTACCCACTTATAGAGTTTTGTGTATGCCTAACACTTTTTATATGGTTAGTACACATGCCGTTCTTACCTAAGCCAATATTTATTTTATTGTAAATGGCAAATGCATGTGCCTAAAACTGGAAAAGTGTTAATACAGCTTTGCTCATCTACAAAAACGTTCATCATTACATTTCAAGAGATGAAGTAAAAAAAAAGGAAATGCAACTGATTCCTTGAACCAATCCCAAACTGACCATGTCATCTTTTTACTGTCTGATCCTCATCCTCTGCGACAAGCTGCTGCATGTGCTGAATTTCTTCCAGCTCCACCCACAATTTATCATAGTGGGGGCTGTTGTTTATTTCCACATTCCACATAGTCCTAGTAATGTAGAAAATCTGTTTTAGCAGATTTTATTGATCCTGATATCACTGACAACAGGGTTACTTTAGGTGAATTTTGTATGGCAGAGCCTGTAATAGTGTTGTAGACTTGTATTATCTTATACCAGAGATGCAGTACTTTAGGGCATTCCTACCATGTATGTATCATTGTGCGCCTATGAGTGTGGCATCGCTAACATCTGTCAGAAGAGCATGAGGATATGCATTGCAAGTCTGCAGGACATAAATACCATCTGGAAAGGATTTTGTAAATTGTTTCTTGTGCATTGCATTGAAATGCTATTTTATGTGTCAAACCTACTAGATCTTCGGGGCAGGGTCCTCTCCACCTGTATCACTGTCTGTATTAGTCTGTCATTTGCAATCCCTATTTAATGTACAGCGCTGCGTAATATGTTGGCGCTATATAAATCCTGTTTATTAATAATATTAATAATAATAATAATAATAATAAAATGTGGGTATGTTGTTGTTTGAGGCCTGGGCAAGAATCTAAACAACTGAGAAATAACATGTATTGGTCTATCGTTCAAGCTGGCAATGGTCTCAAAGGCTCTCCAGCTCCTACCTATAGTAGATGTATTAAGTTTGGAAGATAAAATGGAATATAAATGGCCATGTAGAAACCAGGAAAATGGCCTTCTGGGTGTCCGGATGTCAAAGAAGGGCAGAGGGGGCGCAGGTGCTTTCTGAAGCATGTTGTGGACATGCTGATTTTCTTTTGCCGAACAAGAAGGGAAGTTTTCGGCTTCCATAGCAGGAGGAAATGTGGGGTTGTTGAATATTGGGGTGATGGGGCTTATTTTGGTAGGGATGTGACCTGCCCTAGTTAAAGTATCCCAGACCTTCATCAGTCCAGCAGTGGGTGTTGATATTGGAGAATCTATCGATTCAGGGTAGCTAACAGAGATCTTTGGAGGAAAGAGATTTTTCCAAGAGCACCCAGCTCTTAATATCCCTAATGTGGAACCACTGCATTATGTGTACCAATAGGGCAACTCTGTAGTAAGAGCAGATGTCTGGGACCCCTGCACCTCCCTTGGGTTTAGGTCTATTTAGATATTGTAGTGCTATTCTGGGGCAATTTATTTTCCATAAAAAGTTCCATCATGATTGCTGTAGTTTGCAAGTATAACGTTGGTACATGTATTGGAGCTGTTCGGAAAATATCTAGCACTCTGGCTAAAATGTTCATTTTGAGGTTGTTGAACCTGAAAAAAAAGCATAGAATCATATTTTTCAAGTCCGCTTGTAGCTTACTTAAGAGTGGCGCATTGTTATACTGGAATAGTTTGGTTGTGTCTGCTGTGAATAATATTCCTAGGTATTTAGCTGTGTCTCTGCATTGCCAGAAGAATGTATTATCTTTGATCAATTTATGTTGTGATTGTGTACTGATGACATTGATTATTCAGATTTATTCATATTCAGGGAGGGAGAGGTGGTTTATTATCATCTTAGAGAACATGTTTGCCTCACCATTGATTAATGAAATTGGTCTGTAGTTTGAACATATCGAGTGGTCTTTGCCAGGTTTGGGGAGAACGGTTACATGGGCCTCCAAGCTTTGGGCTGGGAAGGAGGTGTCATTGGCAATAGACAAGGAAACCCTTGTCAGAAATGGCAAGAGATTGGCTGCATGCAGCTTATAAAATTCGGGGGTGAACCTGTGAAAGGCCTAGGCTCTTGCCTGCGGGTGTAGTCTTAATGGCCAATGACACCTTCTCCTCTGTAAATGGGGATTCCAGAATGGCAATAATGTTTGGGTCTAACTCGAGAAAAGCTGTAGATGTAATGTAATAATGTAGAGATTGAGTAGGTGTGGAGGTGGGCTAGAGGTTGTAGAGGTTCAAATAGTATTGTTGGATTACAATATGTCTTGAGGTATAACTGTCTGTTCTCCTTGAGCTTTGGGGATGGTTGGAATTTAAGTGGTTTTTGTTCTGTGGTGGAGCCTTCTCACTAGCAGTGCTGCATTTGTCCCCATAGTGGTAAAAATAATTGCGGATTCTCACTATATTTTTCATTAGATTTTGTGCACAGTTCACTATGCCTTTTTTAGTTGGGCAAACATCCAGTTGGCATAATGTATTCTTTTAGTCTCTTTTCTACTACATGTTTATTTTATTAGTCAAACCTAAACAACAAACCAGAATCTAAAGTCAGGTTTAGACTGTTTCTAACAGCTTAGAAACACCTGTTTACTGAAAGCATAAGGGTCATCAAAACCTTCAAATCCAAACCGCATGTCACACATTTTTTTGCCCCATTAAATTCATCAATATTGGTGAGTGTAAAAACAAGTGTAAAAATGCGATGGCAGGGGGACTGTGGCCAAAGTCTGCACTAGGGGTCTGTTACTGGGGTTTGTCACTAAGGTCTACACTGAAAGTTTTTTTACCTGTACCTCTTTAAAGCACACCTAATATACAGTGATATGTAAACATGCACATTTTTCCCACCAGGTGGAAGTGGAGGGTCTGGTTAACCATCAAGGAAGTCTGACCCCTCACTTGCTCCTGGGTTTCTGGCCTGCGGTGGAGGTGCTTCCTGACTGCTCCATGTCAGCATACAAATGGAGTAAATCCTGTCCCCTCCTACTCTCAACTCCTAACTAGATAATATGTCATACACCTAATGTTCCTTCTTTTTCATCTCGTATATTTTCTGCACTGGTGTAGCCACCTATAGTATATCTCTGGGTGTCCACTGCCCAGGTAAAGTCCCCTCTGTATGGTTTCTAAAAATCACCTTGAGAGGAGACCCACTGCTGGTCCCTCAGGGCATGGCATGGTGCTTGATACCTTTAAGCCACAAAATAGTCTCTCTATTTGTTTGGATCATATTGTAAATTCTGGAATTCTCCTAATGAGTATGCTGGTGAGAAACTTCAATAAAAACGTTTTATCTTTTATGTATGCCATGGGGAATCTTGTATGTGGAGCCACAGACACAATATGTGAATAAATACTTTTTCCTTAAAGGAGCAAACTTGCGGCAGGAGCACTGTGTGTAGGCATACAGTATTCAACAGCAGGTGTTCAGATGTGTCTTGTATTGCAGTGCAATGTGTCTGTCAAGTTCTGGGCTTGCTGCAGATCTCACACCTGGTGAAAGATCTGAATGATACAAGTAGATCTGTTCATGGTCTGTGTTATGAAGCCATCATTCAACATAATGCACATATATGCAATGCTGCCAATGACAATGTTTTTCTATTCTAAATGCTGTAAATCAAAATGTTATTTATCTGGTAGAAAGAAGTAGGTCATGTGGAAAACACCTTTTACAGATGGATGCGGCCCACTAACCAGTCTTATGGTTTTTCGATTGGGCGAAGAAGAGAATAAAATTAGTAAATTTCCCTAAATGGGAGATATTATTAGGTGAATGTTCTTTTAAGGAGTTTAATGCTTAATAGCCTCCACAGTGTGGAATACATGTAACGGCAAGAGTAAAGAGTTACCAGCCCTTGAAGCGACTATACACAATTTGTAAAGGTGTGTACATGCAAGTGGTAAAGAAATAACAACCCTTAAAGCAAAACAAACCCTTAAAACACACCTAACTTTTTATAGATACAGTAATAAAATGCATACCATGCTGGCAAAAATTACCAAAGCTTTTTTACCCTATGAGAGTTCTTCCATTAGCTGTACCTACTCAGGTACTTAAGTTGTTACAGCGCAAGATGTTTGAGTTTATTTGGGGGGCAAAATGACCAAAATGATCTAGTCCCTAGACAGGTTATTTTTAACTAAGAGTATGGGAGGCTTATCAGTACCAAATTTCAGCTTGTATTATAAGGCGACCCAGGTAGCTCCTTTTCTAATGTACTATGACTGGAATCATACACCTAAATGGGTAGCCATTGAGAATGCAGTGGTAGCACCGCTATCGGTAGAAGCTCTACTCTGGGTCTGGGGTATGCAGAGGCGCTGTATTTCTAATCCTATATTGAAACATACATTGCAAATTTGGAACTCTTTTAAACAGGCAGGAGGAGGCTTTATGTCTCCTCATACCCCGGAAGCTTCAATTATTGGGAATCCGATGTTTCCCCCTGGCATAGAGGAACCAAGGCGTTTTGCTTGGTGAATGGAGAAGGGCCTGTACAAAATTCATAATTTCTTAAATCTATCTGGGATACTTCCTTTCAGAGAAATTTGTGAGAAGTATGAAGCCCCCCGAGGCGGAACTATTTAGGTACCTACAAAATAGGCACTTTGTCCGATCTAGATTGGGATCAACCACGGGTACTTAAAATATGACATGGTTTGAGAGATTGTGTGTAAAGGACTCAAACACTAAAGGAGTATTATCAACTTTGTATAATAACTTAGTTCAGATCAACATGAATACTCCAGCATATACAACTAAATGGGAGGCGTATTTGGGTGAAACCTTTCAACAGGAGGATTGGGATCAGATCTGGCACACAATAGCTAATTTTAGTATTAATGCTTCAGCGGTGTAAACTAATTACAAACTAATGATGAGATGGTATATGGTACCATCCAGGCTTGCTAAATTTCAGCTGAATTGTACGGGTAACTGTTTTAGGGGCTGTGACGGAATGTAATGGAATGCCCCAAAATTAGGAAGTTTTGGATGGAGTATATCAAATTGCATACACCATAGTGGGTTGTTCTTTTCCTAAACAGCCAGCTGAAACACTTTTGAGCCTGAAACCATCCATTTGTACAATGAACCAATTTAAATTATTACCATATTTGTTTACTGTGGCCAAAATGGTTTTGGCCAAGGCTTGAAGGTCTACAGTCCCTAATATACAGCAAGTTAAGAATAAAATGTATTGGTCTTTAGTGAATGAGAAGATGAGGGCTTTGTTGACAGCCTCGGTCAAACTAAATTTTAAAAAATGTGGTTGCCATGGCACGAATATTATATGCCTATGGGGTGGGATCAGTCATTGTTGACCATATAGTTATTTCATCAGCAATGTTATTGCCTATGGAGCTTGCCTACCATACCAATCTCCTTTTGTGTCTTTGTTTTAGTGTTGTTATTGTTATATGTAGTAAAAGGTTCTGTTTAAGATTTATATATAAATGCTTCGCCAGATAGATGGTAATTATTGTCTTTTTTGCTTTTATAAAAGTGGAAATGATTCTTTAGCGGGTAATATAGCATAATGCAGTATGAATAAATAAATTGAACTCTAATTTCATGGAGTTAGGGGATGATAGAGAATGATCTACATGGTTACACATAATTGCTATTAAAAGATGAAATGTGGAGGAGTATCTCTCCCTCTTTATAAATCACAAAGTCACAAAGAAATATGTCGCACTGGAGCTTTCCTGATCTCAGGCATGCACAGAGGAAATAGCCAGGAGTCTTTCGGGATGCGTGACATAGGTATCCCGGGAGGCTCTGTGTTCCTATTCAGTCATCAAAAAAATAAAAAAGAAGAATATTTTTACTTTATATAAAAGGGTTGTCTACCCTTTTATGTAAAGTAAAAACTTTGATTTTTTTTCAATAATTTTACAGTTACTGCATGAAACCAGCATTATTAATCCTACCATCAAAATATACAGGAAAGAACTGTTTTTCTAAAATGCTGATGAAGCCATCAATTTGCTTTAGGTAGGAATTTCCGTCTTCTCTCAAGTGTATACACTGTAATGTTGTCTCTTACCTGGTGATCCTGCCATGAAGGTTATAGTACAAACACTTCAAGTTATAAAGTAAAGCTGCATACACACTTGCAATTTTTGTCGTTGGAAAGGATCTTTCACGATCCTTTCCAACGACAAGGGGCTGCAAGATGCATGAACGATGCTGTACATACAGCACCGTTCATGCTCTATGGAGAGGGGAGGGGGGAGAGCGACGGAGCGGCACCCTGCTGCGCGCTCTCCCCTTCCCTTTCATTACGATCGGCTGTCGTCCATCGTCCGTGGATCCGGCAGGTCGGTCGTCCGGACGATGGACGACACCGACTGTACACATGGAAGATTTTCGCCCGATAATTGGCCGATGCCGATTATCGGGCGATAAAAATCTGCCGTGTGTACGTAGCTTAAGAGTGCCATGTTTCTGTCCCACAAATGCATTCCAGCATTTTCACACTATCACACGGGGTTCCATCACCGACTGTGGCCGGTTCAAACACATTACATACAGTGCAGCATGGAACAATTGTATAACAAAGACTAGCCAAGTCAGAGAAGGTG
Source organism: Pyxicephalus adspersus (assembly GCF_032062135.1). NCBI lineage: Eukaryota > Metazoa > Chordata > Amphibia > Anura > Pyxicephalidae > Pyxicephalus > Pyxicephalus adspersus. Next base: position 53,220,532 of record NC_092859.1, read on the forward strand.
GGTAGCACACCATACCAGCCTTTTTTGGTATGAAGATTTTTTTGTTTTCTGACCACTTTAGCCCAGAATAGAATTGGTCTGTCGCTGCCAGCCATAGTTCTCCCTTCATTACGCCATGTATATTTGTGATGTTTCACAGAGGAGAATAGACCTTGATCTTAAACAGACCATCTTAAGAGCTGGTGAAGCTGATAAACCTGCCATTTTAATCTCAGGAGCCAACGAAGTTTGGTTTTTGGTAGTTTTCGAGTATTGATTTAGTATTGATTGTTTCCAGAGATCTCAGTGTACTTGAGATATTTACTGCAAATAAACAAAGGTAATGAAGAAATTAGGACAGAAAAAGCAGGGTTTTTTGGCACTCATGTATGTAATAAAATCAAGCATTTCATGTTAAGTGTGACCCACTATATATACAGAGGATCCCTACTCTTAAGAGTTACATCAGACGGCTTCTTCAGGGGACTTGTGGGGATCGTTATAAGCTGTACATAAAGGTAATATATAAGAATATTTGAAATAGATGTACACATATACAAAAAAATGTACTTTAAGTTAAGTGCCAATACAACAATGTAAATGTGTATAGTTTGTTATAGTAAATTTATAGGCATTTATGCAGTAGGGTAAGTGTATATGGGTCATTACAAAATAATATAAGTAATTGTTATTTTTACAATTATGATACAAATTGTCAAAAAAAAGAAAATGATTCAAAACAAACTTTTAGCGTTTGTATATTTATGATTACAGTTAGTAAATAAAAGATGTATGTGTGTATGCCTGAAGAATGTCTTACATGAATGAATTAGTGGGTGTAGAATATGTATATTCTGTGGTGAATGTTCAAAGTCAAACATGCATTTAAAGATATATAAGGATGAAATTCATATACTCAAATGTAAATACAATATTGTTCAATTATGTAGCACAGATAAATCAATAAGGTGCCACATACATGAAGTATATGTTCAGCTTAAGTCCCTCTGTCACTTTAGCAAGTTCACATTTTAACAAATCTCTCTATGTATAGAATATCTAATTTTATATAAAAATACTAGCAATACTAGATTCATATAATTTTACAACATTAAACAGTATTTACTTTTACCTGGCTGTAAAAAAAACAAAAAAACTTTGCACTATGAATGTTGAACATTGATCAGCAAGCTTTCAAATATTCTCAAAGTGTTACCTATTTAGTATATTTATATCTATCCATTGGCAAGCCTTTGAAAACAGATCTTTGTATCTTTTTTACTCATTTTGAAGGCCCATTCAAGCATTGGAAACTGTGTTCAATATTTAAAGTTAGGCACATTACATCATTTTTTAGCATCCTTTAAGGCAGCCCATGGCAACACACAAAAATGTCTACAAAATAACACGCATCATTTTTGCCAACACAAAGTATCACAACTAGTGCACACTAATGTGTTACAGTATGTTGTTTAATCTGCATTCTCTTAGTGTGTTGGTGCACCACACAGCACTTCAATGCAACATCGGTGGATAGCAGTAACACCAAAAACAACAGCATGAATGTTGTAATAAATGAATATTTTACTGTTGTTCAGCCACTTTCAACTCCAATGAAATGTTAATTCTTGTGGTTTTTCAGTTTCCAGGAATCCAATCATCATTGACACCCGAAGAGAATAGAATTAAAAAGCAAGCAAGATGTCGTACGTTTTTTTTTATTTCATTTTTTTTATTATTCTAACATTTACTATGTACTCATATAAAAGAACTTCTAGACTTATACTGGTGTTGCCAAAACTCAAGAAGTTTTTTTTCACATATGTGAACTAAAATATCACTGCTGTCACAAGGGAGTCAAAGCAACATTACTCCAAAAGAGTATCTTGCAGTTTAAGGTCTGATGCAAATGCAAACAGAAATCTAAAGAATAGGGTCCACAATGCTTACCTGTAGACTAAAGTATGTTGATGCCAAACAGAAACTGTCATGCACAGGGAGACAGGACCACTAGGGGGTGCTACAGCTTGCACAGGGGTAGTGTGAGCGCTGAGAAGGGCCAAGGTGCAGGGTCTAAGCAAAAACCAGGTCCTCTAAGCAAAAACCAGAGCCTCTGGTGGTGGGGATGTTGCACCACTGGTTACTGCCAGGTTGCGGCCCTTGGGCACACCAAGGTGGGCAAAACACAGTACCAAATCAAAAAGCAGAAGTATAGTCGAGGAAGGCCAGGTCGAGGCAGGCAGCAAGTAAGAGAGGTCAGGTCACATGCCAGGGGTCAATTGCCAGGGATCCAAAAGACAGACACCAGTGACACAGGGGCCACTGTGGGAGACACTGGAAGCAACAGGAGGCACAGGTGACTCAGGGATATCCACAGACAGACAGGAACACTGGAATAGCACAGGGAAGTTGGCTGGGAACCAACCGACTGGACAATAAGGGGTTAACGCAAGAGCTGGACAGAGGAAACACTGAATTAAGCACCAGGTGAACAGGAGCTAGCTCAATGGAACTAGGAGCTCCGCACAATGGAGACACGTTGCACGCAGACTAAGTGCAGTATGCGAGCTAGCTAAATAGCCAGGGCTGGACAAGAGGCTATTTTTGATTGGCCAGCGGATTGGATGGAATCAATTGGGCCTGGAAATGGAGGCACACCCAGTGTCTGCCCGCATACACAGGAGAGAGGTGTCTGTGCTTTAGTGAGGAAGAGGTAAGTGTGACAGAAACACAATGTAGACAGGTATTAAGGTAAAGAGCCAATAGTACAAAGTCACCCACAGCATAAGTAAAGTTAACCCTAAACTAAGCACTTTGTGTGTGAAATGTGCTAGGGCTTGTTATCTTGAAAGGATTAGCATTAAGCTCCTGCTTTTTAAAAATGTGTCAAAGGCATCAGTTTATTTTTAATCGTGTATTTGTACATCTACTACAATAAATTTTAATGCATTGACGCACTGCTCTTCCTAAAGTGTAAGACTTTACTCATGCAAATAAATTGCTGACTTGGGGTTAGCCCAAAGGCACAAGTGAAGCATACACATCCCTAATCGCCCAATGTGTTCCTTTACCCAGGGTCTACTTTACAGCTAAAGATTCTTTATCAGTTGTAGCATAATTCTGTTCATGTTACTTTACATTCTTACTGAGATAGAGCACAGGATATGCTTCACCCAGTGATACAAAACGATAAGTAAAACGTTAGTAATCTGCAATTTCCAGGTCTCATTAGTAGGGTATTGCCAATGTTGGATAGCCTAAATTTTGTTTACTTGAAGTTTTATTACACCCCTACCAGTACTATACACCAAATATTTTGCTTGTTCAAGGTCAACAACTTTTGTAGGATACACTGAAAACCCAGCATCTCATTTGCAAATTGTTTTGCATTTTTGCCAAATTCAAGGCCAAGTCTGCACTATGGATGATAATATCATATATTTCCATTGCCCTGTAAAATGTCACTGGGACATTCTGTAGCCTGTACTGCATCTTCCACAAGTGAAATATCACTATTTTACTTGTGTACAATTCTCTTTTCTTCATGATTACACATTACCAGCACTTCAAATTCATGATATTAAAATCAAATGTTCCAGATTAGACACCATAATTAAAATACCCCTAGGGAGTTTACAGGGAATTCTCTTATTTAAACCTGCATTCTGCATTCCACAGAACATGCCCTAGAAGGTAAGGTAAATATCTTGACTTTCTTAATCCTACCTCATTTCTAGGCTAACTACGTGCAAAATAAATCATGCAAATTGGATTGGAGAGGGTAGGGCTGGAAGTGGAGTTCCTGTTTCCCTCTCTTAAGTTAGGGTACATAAAAAGTTAAGACTCCATGCTCTGTGTGAGAGATCTCAATGGTCCCACACTATCACTAAGTTCCAGTCACTAACTTTCATGCTTACACAGTGAAATAGTTTTTGTCAGGAAAGTGCTAATACATATAGTGCTGCAACATTAAAAAAAATACAAACTGTTTATTGTTTATGTAGCCTTACTTAACCAAAAAAATGCTTTACAAACTTACATTGTGAGGAGATGCAGTAAAGTAGAATTGTAACACTGCAAACTGAGAAACAAAGCCTGTGTTTATAATGAAGAAGGTTTCTAAAACATTAAAAATGTAATGATTGTTTACCTCAAGCTAATCTTTTTACATGTCTTGCTAAAAACATTCATGAAACTATAGTTTATTTAACTGTAATTCACCTATTCACACCAACAGATCAACTGCCTCATTTTTGATGAACACTCTTGAATTTAACTTTTAGTATATAGTTCAGCTACAATGTTACCCCGATTTCAATAGTTACTGATTTAATCTGTTATCTGAAATGACTTACAGTATTAGGATATTCTATATAGCAGCTTGTCTTGCTTAATAGTCATAGTAAAAAGGTAACAAAACTAATGTACATTTTAACTGTACAATTTTTTATAGCATTTGCTCCAAGTATCGACAGAACAAAAAAGCCAACATTATTATTACCTTCCCAACCAGGAACGTCTAGTGTTTTAGGTTAGTACAATAACTGCATTTTCATTTTTAAGTTACTGGATCCTAGATTTATTCCCATTTTCATCATTCTCTATTATTCTCATTATTCGTATTGCTTTTTTATCTTGATATGTTGAAGCAAAATATAGCATATAATTTATAATTTTCTAATTCTAAATAAATGTATAGGTGATAATGGGAGACAAGGTTCATGTTTGGGCAGTTTATAACATTTGAGTTATATACTGTATATGTCTTTAACATGCTGCTTGTTCTGTTTTAATGTGCACTACTATACCATTTTAAGTGAGTATGTGGTTTTTACAAAGTTATTGCTTTACTGAATACACAGCCTACACAAAATAAAAACTGGTATGCGTGCTTGACAAGACAGTCTCTGAATAGGTTATTATCAATGATCATGGGTTTTTTTTTGTTTTTTTTTTTATATCAGCCACTTGTACCGGGTAGCAAAAAAGGGGACTGTTTGCACTGCCGTGCATTTTGTGATGGTTTACATCAGATACTGTAGCAAACATTACAAAATCCAGAAGACAGGTCCTGCCCTCTTGTGCACATGTACACAGCGGGGAACACTTCTATTGACTGGTTTATGTCACGAGCATTTACCTACTTTAACAATGAGGCATAAACTACCCTCTTCCACTTCTTTTGTCTCCAGACTATATTAATTTTTTTCTTGTTCAATTCAAAATTTTTATCAATGTTAATGGATAATATAATAATTAAAATCCCACAGTATGTGGCCAGCGTAAGATTGCTTAGAAAGTAGAGTCTTACACAGATGGGATTTAATATTGAAATAATCTACAGTTTAAGTGTTTTTTCCCTTTTCCAGATATTTTTTTTCATATTTACATATGTTAATATATTTATTTTTTAGGAAAAAGTGAACCTGTAAAGGTAAGTATACATAGAAAACTTACATTTTGTAGCTGTTTTATTCATATTGTTATATTAAGCAAGCAGTAGTTGACTGATAATGCTTTGATATTTTATTAAAAAAACACCATCTTCCCTTTCTTGTAAATATTTGCTTTTACAACAAAAGTATTATTTGCTTTTATTAACAAAAGCTTAAAATAAGAAAAGAAAAGGAGGTAATCATTTTTATAACATGAAATGTTCATGTGTTACCCAGGTACAAGGAATACCATTTATTTATGTATTACTACACAATTTAAAGAATTTGTATTTACGTCAGTGTACTGGGAAATCAAGAGCTAACAGTGTCAACTAAATGTTCAATTGTGTTACCCTTGTAGCTAATCAGGAATATATGAATTAAGATCAGGCATTTCACATATGTGTATTTTACCATTTCTTTCTGCATTCTCTGGGTGGACACAGTAGACCACTAGAGTATATGACTTGTTGTTAGGAGGTTTAAAAACAAAAAGGAAAACGTTTGACCTCTTTACCCACCTCTGCACAAGAGGTCAGCATCTCTGGCAAAAAGTTTTTGTTTTAGAATTAGAGTGAGGTAGGGTTAGAACTGTCTGCTTTTTTTGGTATCTGGACTGGTCTGGTATGGTATCTGGGTATTACCAGTCTGGAAATGAGAAAAAATATAAAACAGGGACATAAACAAAAATAAATCTTCTTTAGTGGAAAATGGAAATGTTGACAAAACTCCTGCAAAAGTAATACAAAGTAGATAATATTATATAAAATAAAATTATTTTATTCAATATATATATATATATATATATACACAAAGTAAAAGAAAATTAAACTTTTGCTAACATAACATTTAAATACCTTTAAAATAGAACAGAACCATTTATCTTCTTCTTCTTCTTCTAAAAAAAAAGTCAAGCTGCCTCATAGTACAGTACCAGATATAAACATTAGGTCATAAGCCATATCTTGATATTCATATCCCACCAGCTTAAAAAGGATGTCCCATATAGTTATGTAATATATATATATTTAAACCTTTAAACAGGAATAATTAGCATTACACTCCCTAATACATACCTATGTGCAAACAGGTGGCAAACAGGTGGCAAGATGGTCCTGTTGGGATTTCAGAGTTCCTATTTTAAAATCCTGTAAAAGAATCATCCAAAGATCCTTTCCAAGAAAATACCATTGCTGGTCCCTACCTTTGTGGAGAGTGTATCCAAGATAATGCCTATCCTACGGTTAGGGTTTAAATGACAAGGTTATTAATATTAATATTATTCATAATAATAATACTAATAAATAGGATTTATATAGCACCAACATATTAGGCAGCACTTTACATTAAATAGGGGTTGCAAATGACAGACAGATACAGACGACACAGGTGGAGGAGAGGACCCTGCCCCAAAATTCTTACAATCTAGGAGGTGGGGAAAGTGGAGATATGGAATGGTGAAGGTTTTATGGGAAAGAAGAAAAAGGGTAGGCAAGTTTTTCAAAAATGGGTTTGAGTGCTTTTAAATGAGCAGAAAGTAGGAGCAAGCCGAATAGGATGTGGAAGACCATTCCAGAGAGTTGGGGCAGCTCTAGAAAAGTATTGGAACTATTGGTGTAATAAGGTTATGAGTGAGGAAGTCATTAGTAGGTCATTGGAGGAGCGAAGAGAGCGGTTAGGGTATTTTTTTCTTTTTTTACTAGGTCAGAAGAGTAAGTGGGACAAGAATTGTGGAGGGATTTGAAGGCAAAGCAAAGGAGCTTGAATTTAAATCTAAGACGAAATGGAAGCAGCAGAAGATGAGTGGTGGTAAGGATGGATGAGTATGGCTGCAGCATACATAAGAGATTGTAGAGAAAAGATCCAGGTTAGTGGAATACCAGAGAGGAGGATTTTAAAGTAGTCCAGATTAGAGATGATAAGGACATGTACAAGGAGTTTGGTGGTCTCTAGGGACAGGTAGGGGTGGATTTCAGAGATTTTGCGTTGAGATGTACAGACATAAAAAGCAGGAGAGTGAAGGATCAGACAGATAGGGGGGATTTAACAGACTGGGGAGGAGGAGAGGTAATGGAGCCAGCAAAGAGTACAGGAGGAATGAAACATTGTAGCAGATAACTGTGAATCACCGGAGTACATTAGACAATGTGGCAAACAGAAGTCCATGTGAGTGGCAGCTGTAGTATGGGATGTAATGGGGCTATTACCTTGTTGAGTTGAAGGTGTGGGATAGGATGAAACAGAGGGATGGCTTGGTAAAAAAGGCAGTTCAGGATGGCAGCCCCAGAGGTTGTGTTGGAGTCAAGGTGGATACCTAATGATACTTAAGGTACTTAAGGTTGCCCTTTTACCATGACTATTTCTTCTACGAATAGTGTCTTCTTTTCACATTGATTAGCAAATCATTCTTCTGCTCTTTTACATTTTTTAAAAACAACTCTCATTCTCTGGACAAGGTAAGAGTAGGCAGGGTCTACCAGAACCACACTGATGCCTCTTGTAGAATTTGTCATACCTTAAGGCCCTCATAAAGGTTCTCTGTCTTCTAGTATGACTTTTGCGCATTTGATAATTTCACAAGCATTGTGAACTAAAAGTCAGATTTCTTCTTTCCCTCTCCCTGTTCATTTATTTACTTCTACCTTTAAGACTTGTAGAGCTGCCATCTAGAAGAAACACCCTTATCTCAGGCAATTTTTTTTTGCCTAAAAAGTTTTGTAGGCAATTGTGTAATCATCTAGGAAGCCCTTTGTAACAAAATGGAACCCTTGAATTTCTTTCACATCTCAGAGAACACTTGGTAAACAGCAAGGTGAGGATTTAGAATAAAGAAACACATAGGTAGTATTATGTGGGAACAGTATTTGACCAATTTAGCTGCTCTACCAATCAAAATATTTTTTTCTAATAATAATAAAATAAAACAAGTAAAAATAATAATAGCCAGAAAGAAAAGCAAACAGTAAAAATGTAGTGTTCTCTAACGTTTCAGATATTTTAAGAAATGCCTTCTTTTGGCAGTCAAAAGGTAAAGGACTTTCATGTGGGCCATTATAAGAAGGGCCCCCTTCACTGCTAGTCACAAGGAACATGTTTTTGTCTATTAGTGGTCAGTGGGAAGAATTCTGTGTTTATTTTGTTTCTCAATGTACTATTAAAAAAATGTATTTTATGTTGATTGAAAAAAAAAACCCTTTTTCATTATTCATTAATTGTTTGATGCATTATTAGTGTTTGGTTCGGTTTAAACAGCTAATATTTATATTTGTTTATAAATTTCTATTAATAAACATTTTATTGTTTTTTTCTTTACTAGGCTACTACGTTACCTGCTATTATAAGGTACAACTAATTTTGGGTCATAGGAACTGGACATATTTTCTAGTGGCATTAATACTGCAGATTTTCATTTTATAAACTCACTTTATGGTTAAATATAGTACAGTAGTATAGTATAAGTACTAAAAATAATGAATCAGGTAAAAGTGAACAGTCTCCCAGACAGAAATTTGCCTGAAAGTGTATGATAAATAGTGTTGGTCGAATATCTCACTATTCTATTCAACAGCTATTCGATCAAATAGTAAGATATTGTTCGGGTGATCGAATGCCAAATTCAAACACCATTGAAGTCAATAATGGGAGAATTTCGGTTATTTTTAGGGACTATTAAGGGCTGCAAGAGCAATCAGATTGCTCTTGCAGACCTTTACTAGTTGTATGTTTTCTTGGATAGAGTTTCTGTATCCAAGAACACATATTTTCCAGGAAAAAAAAAACTCCTACCTGCTTCCCTTGATCCAGTGGCATCCTCAGCGATCACCGGCTGGCTTCTGCATCGCATCCTTGATGTGATGCGTGAAAAGTCAGTATTTACTGCTTTCTCATGCCAGGAACCACTGACTGTGGCGGTCTCGCGCATGCACAGAATCACACGCATGCGGAGTGAGATCAGCCATGTTTCTACCACTCTACGTTACCCGATCTTGCACCTGCGCAGTGCAAGATTGGGTGGTGTATGAAGAAGAACCCAGAAGAAGAGCAAAGAAGATGGCAGTGCCTGACACTTCCTCTGAGCCGTGCCGAAGAAGGATACCGGGACGACGTGGGACCCAATCGAACCTGAAATGAAACCTCCCGAAGGATTGACGGATCTGTGGGATAAAAGGTAAGTGCATTTTTTTTTTATTCAGAATTTCGTTCTGCTTTAACTATTAACAGGTGTTCTTGAAAAATCATCTACCCTCTAGACATGCTGAGAAAAGCTATTCCAAATTTTTAAGTTCATGTCAGTTCAAGGGAGCGCTGCTGGCAGATGTTCCTGGCACAAAGTAACTTGAAGGAGAACAGTGGTGATTGGGACAGATTTTCCAACCTATTGGGTCAATGTTTCTAGAATAGGAAAGTTACATATAAGCCATACACAGACATATATGAATATTACAAACATACGTATAAGAATGCTGCATTTATTTTTAAGAAAAGACATTGATGCAAACAATTGTTTTAATATTTATTAATATTTTATAAATATGTCTTAAATGATATTTTTGTTAAAAAGTATAACCAACCAATTAATTTGAAAAAAAATTTTTTTTTCAGGCCATCATCATTAGTAAAACCAGACCCACTAAAAAAGCCTCCCTTGCCAGGTCAATTTTCCACAGTAAAATCAAACTTTTCAAGGTAAGTAGCACTTTAAAAAATAATGGAATTTAAAGGATAAAGATGTCTGGATTGGAAGAGCACAATTTTATTCCACTACTGCTTTTAGATGAATAAAAAAGGAAAATTTGTCATAAAGATTGAAATTGTCATAAAGTAAGAATAACATTCTGATTCCATTAGTTTGCTAAAGTTATAGCGGATTTGGACTAATCATTTTTAAAAATGAATGCATTGCCTAGCTTTTCACTATGGTCATCGGAGTTACAATGGCTAAAATTGGGGCCCTTTATAACAGTTACCTCAATATTGTTGAGGGAAAAAATTAGAGGTATTGGAAAAAAAGTTATTGGAAATTGTACATTGATTCTGTCAAACCTTTGGCAATCAACCCATTTGCTTCCCTGTTTTATGTTTGTGGGTGTTTATTAAGGGCCTTGTTTTTTGTTTTTTTTTTATGATTTTTTTTGTGGTTGATTGATCACTTTTAGAAGCTTCCCCACCCACAGCAAACGTTTTTCTTGTTGCATGTATTTGGTTCCCTTTATATTTTAGGCATGCAGCATGTGTGGCCAGTAAAGTAGGCTTTTACGTTTTGATCAGGTCATGTGTTTTTTAACATGGAGCGCTACCTCCCAAATTGGCTCCAACTTGTCCGCCAGTGTTGGGGAACAAGGCCTTCTTCCCACATTTGTTTCCCTAAAAAGGAATATTAGGTTGGATATTAGGATATTCTCACAAAGAGTTAAAACAAATAGAAATTCAATGAAAATAATCCTTTTACTGATTCATCAGACAGCAGAAATACTATGCCCAACTATAAATGATATGTCAACCATAGACACCAGTGGGGTTCTATTTAGAAAAGTGGGAATCAGACATTCCCTCAAATATTTACTCCATTTTCCAGGTCTGTGTGTTTCAATCACAGTAAATGATTTCCCGCAGGGAATGTTTGAGGGAATATCAGATTCCCAGGTTTATAAATAACTAAAAAACTAAAATAACTGCAGTGCACATTTTATGTTTTTTTTTTTTTTTTTTTTGGGGGGGGGGGAGTAGGGGTAGTGTGGGTTTTATATAAGGGCCATTATTTAATTTGTGAACATTTTTTTTTATAAAAGGAGATAGACACTGAATTCTTTATAACAGATTGATTGAACATTTCAAGTCTTTGTTTAAAATTATTTTTTCCAACTTTGTAGGCCATTGGCACACAGTGAATTGGTAAGTAGTGGTTGGTATTTGTAATTTATTATATTTATAAATGCTCATTGTAAGCAAATTTAAAGATAGGGATTATTTTTATTAATTTAAAATGCCTGTTTGCCCAGGATAATTTATGCATTTGTTTATATCAGACTTTGATAGGGACATGCAGTAGATTTCAGTTTACCTTCAACATCTGTGCATATTTTTTACTGTTTTCACTATACAGTATTAAACATCCAAAAAAAAATAATATTAACCATTTCAGTTATTTATACTACCTAAACATTGGGCATTCTGAAATAATATGTATTATTATATTGGAAAAGCCTATTCTTTTCTGATTGAAGACCCTCAAATTTTTTATAGTTCAAGGGGAGGGGTGCTACCTAACCCTCCTTACTTCATTCTCTATGGGTATTTATTTTGCAGCAGCTTGTCCAGAACCCCCCAAAAAGTCACAATTGTCCAGGATTTACCCATAATCTAAGGTACAAAACTTAGGGAGCCTTCACTTGTGCACCCTGCTTTGGCACCAACAAGAAAGTATAACCCAACAGGCTATAGTTGGCTTAAAAGGAATAGAAAGTGCATCACTGAGACTGCATAAACAAAGCAAAACCTTCTTAGAACAGAAAGTATTTTCATGAGTCATTCCTTCCCAATTACTAAAAATGTTACGCTTTGCCAAACAAAATCAAATTAGTAAACAATGTGTGTAGGGAAGACAAAGAAATGGTTTGACATACAAATGAAGTAGTAATTTTACATAGCAAAGGGTCTCTATAGAGCTTTAGAGAGAATGTAGACAGAGCTTGGTGAAAAGCCATATAGGGGAAAGACCAATATTTGTTTGCTAAAGGTAGGATCTTACAAGGGAAGGGTTAAGATCTGTGCTAAGTACTAGAACCACACAGTAAACAAAAAAGGATACTGCATGTGCTGAAGAGGATAAAAGGTAAATCCCAATGTGTGTGCTGAAAACGGTATCTCAATGGGAAAAGACCAATGTGTGTGAAGACATTGCTGGAGCAATGCATCTAAATTCAAGACTCAGTACATAATCCTCCAGTGACAAATTAAAAAAGAATTTAAGCATAAAAATATATAAGATTTTATAACGTATCAATTTAGACATCTTTTTACATTCCACTTCCTTTCTTATGTACATTCAGTTCTATGATATACTCTAAAAATATTAGGAAGTTTTAAGAAGTTATTCAGAAGTTAACAGATTCTGTGAAGTTTTGTATTCATCCACATTATTGTAGTACTGGAAGTATATTGGTAATCATTCATCAATTTATTTTGTTTCCAGGTTAAAAAGCCAGTGCATGAATGTAAAAATATTTGGAAGGGTCAAGTTTGCATTAACTAAATTACTATTTTTAAAAAATAGTTCTGCAATTTACACAGTATTTTGGTTTGCAGGGTGATGAAGATGGTACGTGACAACAATTTTATATGTAATTATTTCAGTATAAAAAGTAAAGTATATATTTTTGTAAAGACAAAAAAGGTAAGAGTTTCAATTTCAGCTAAAACTGTAATGTGCCTAGCTAAATAACTTTTTTCAATACTGTAGTTGAGGAAAAGAGAGAAAGAAAGAGGTTTGAGGCTCTGGGTAGTTCTTTGAAAATAAATGCGTGTATTGAAATGTTTGTATTCAAACTTTTTTTGTATCTCTCACACTCTGCATTTCTAGATGTACACACAGGCCGCTTAGTATGCTAAAATACCTTATGCCTGAGGAAGCCCACTGTGGCAAAACACGTCGGATTAATGTGCTATACGTTACGGTCACAAAAAACTTTTCGTGTGACATAAATCACTTTTTAATAGTTGTCTACATGTATAGTATGTTGAACCCCTGTCCTGTAAATGTCTAACAGGACAGTGGGAAATACTTTATCTGCATGTACTACGATTTGTTATCAATGTAAAAAAGTTTGAATACACACATTTATTTTCAAAGAACTACCCAGAGCCTCAAACCTCTTTCTTTCTCTCTTTTCCTCAATTAAATTCACATGATACAGAGAGGTGGCTCACTAACCCAGCATCACTCTTTCTTGATATCAAAGGTTGTTGAGAAGTAAATTTTCCACATTTTTAATCATTTTGCCATCAAAATCTTAAAAAAAAAAAAAAAAAATAGTCACACTTTATATCTATTATTTTGTTATTTACCAAATAATTTTACAAACTTTTGTAATTTTTAGAGTGTTGTCGGGAGGTGCATGGAGCTAAAGACACTCCAGCTGGAGGGCCAAATTTATCTTTTGATGTAGAAAGCAACGACCCCTCCTTTTTAAAAAGGGATATAATATAAATGCCAGGCATTGCAAACTAACATACCATAGTCCAAAAATTAAACCTGCCTGCAGCGTGAGTTCACAGACAGCAATAATATCAGTTAGCAACAATAACAATGATATAGGAATAAGGGTAATGCAAATAAAAACAGAAAGGTAAAAAAAGACCTTAATGTGTACGTATTGTGAGATGTGCTTAATCAGTGGCCACCACAATTACTTTTTTCAATTTACAGTACTGCTTCTATATATGTTTACCATTATATGGTTATACTGTATGGTTATGCTGTGGTTTTAGCCACAAATCCTAACATGTTGTGTGGTACAGTATTGTAAAGAGGCAGTGCAATATCTAAAGACTAGTATCCCATACATTTTAGTTTGCAATTTACCAGGACACTCAAATTTATATCTATTAGTGATTATCCCAGTTTTAGGCCCCAGAGATTGTATATTATGTGCATTTCATTTTTCATTTTACATTTTTCAGTTGCTTTAAATAACCAGTGTATCATAGTCAGATTTTACGTTGCAGAGTTTCTGTTATCAGTAAATGCAAAAATAGCACTTAGCACCAAACTATTTGCTTATGAAAAAGTTAGAAATTATTGATCTTAAAGCTAAACTGGGGGACAAACTTGAACACAATATGACTATTCAAATTAAACTCTTAAAGATCTCCATTTACAGATTTTTTTTTAAAAACCTATGGATAATGGATTAACATAACACAACAGTGGGTAAACATTGCCTTTTGACATTCAGCTGGTACCAAGTATAACAGATGGGTGGCAGAATTTTCTGTGGAGAAATTTTTGTTTGATGATTAAGCCCACCTGGATCAAACTGTGTTGGTATCTGAGTAATCTCAGAGGGTGTCAGGCTGGAGAGCTGAATGGCTGCAGCTCTCAGGTTGCAAAACCAAGTCTATGGCTGGCTGGTGGCAATGGTTCCCTAAGAAGGGATCACCTGAAACATAAGTTGCATTACAGAATCTGGATATAATTTGATGTTCTGTGCAGCTCAACTTCTTTAATTTCATGCATCCATTTGCTTGCTTTATAGATAGATTGCTGAACTGTGTTTTGTTTTTTCTTATAAATATTACTTAGATATGAAAAAATACATTTTAGATTTTAGGTGTTCATCTACTTTAACATTTATTAAAATATGTATCAAAAAGTGTAAGTGTACTAATGTGGAATAAATGTGTCAATCTAAACATCTACTAAATAAATGTATATCTAGTTTCATAATGTATTATAAGGACAATACATCTTTTTTTTTTTTTTTTTAATTTAATTTAATTTTTGATTTAAATTTATTTTGAAATTATTTTTTGTTCGTCATTGCCCACAGCACTAAATAATTTTTGTTTTTCATTGTTTCTTGCCTGATGTTTGCAGGTCCCCATAAACTATACCCTCATTCTCAGTATTCCTCAAACACTTTTCCTTCTACATCACCAAAACCTTCAGGGAGAACCATCAATTCTGGATCTAATACATTGCCTATTACAGATAGGTATGTGCTACTTTAATTCTATACTATATAATATGAATTTTTTACAAAAACAATCATCTTGTCAAATGTGCATGCATTTTGTCAGTGACAGAATAATTTTTGGATGCAGTTACATTTTTTACTTTAAGCTCTTGTAAACTTGAAAAGGGATACTAAACAGGCTGAAAAAGCAACAGTGGCATAGTTGTGTTCATTACTTTAATACTGAGTGTCAATATTATGCTAGAAAAAATATATAAGTTAGAGATCTGAGAGGGAAAAAATGCTCTCTGTTAGTAACAGTTTCTCCAATAGAAAGTCACATCATGAGTCGGTAAAGCACATCAAATGCTAATGGGAATTTAGTGACCGAAACCAGGTAAGCTTTATATTGCCATCAGTCAAAAAGGATTTTCCTCCAACTGTACACAGTCTAAGGTGTTAGCAGGGGATGCTGGGATCAACACATCTCAGTTTGAATGTACACATCTAGAAGGAAACTTGGGATTCTGCTAAACTGCCAGGAGACTGCCGCGGAGTTGATTTCATTGCATGCATTCCTAAGGATGAATTACACACACAGCAGGATTTCTACAAAAGCCACCCAGGCTGTGGCCTAGAGCGGCATGGCTACTAAAGGACACACTTGGACTTTCCAACTGCACAGTTTTGGCAGGTACAGACAATTTCTATCAGCTGGGAGCTACTGTACCTACCTGCAAAATGAGCCAAAATCATCAACCCATGCTAAAGGCCTTTATAGGCCTCATGAACTGAGGCCTATAAAATCTGAAATTTAGCTCTTGGGGTTTTTTGCAATTTCTTTGAGCATTGCAAAGTCTTACTTACATATTATTGTGTTTTCCTGGAAACTCCTTATCAGATCATCTACCCAAGTTTTAAAAAGCCTCTGAAAATTTCTAACTGCCTTCAGTGACAATCTCACATCAGTACTCCAGAGTTACGAGGAAAGCAAAATTACTGGTTAGTATGATAACAACTTTACGTATTCTTGGAACTCTTCCTGCCATACCACCATCGGAACATAGCAAGCAATTCAATTGGGGGGGGGGGGGATATTTTAACAGAAAAAGTCAGTCCCGTAAACACTGCTGAAAAGATTTGATGATACCTAGAAGCTGTTTTTAACACAGAAGAACCAAAATGAGATTCTAGACTCAAAATTACATTCAACATGTGTTGGGTGAATTCCAGCTGGCTGCTCTGCAGATTGTTTCTGTAGACACCTTAGCTTTTGAAGCCCAGAACAATGCCGCCCATTTTGTTGAATGCACCTTAATCTCTTCCGGTGGAGTTAAGTCGAATAACGAATAGGCATGGCTAACAATAGTAATGGTTCTTGAGGATGCAGCAGAACTTCTTCTCAGACCAATAAATTATACAAACATTGTATCCACCAAAATGAAAACTGTACAGTAGGGTTCCTTTGCTGAAAGAATTCAAGAATTTGTCTGCCCGATGTGATGGCTGTCAAAAACACTGTCTTCCAGGTCAGCTTTTCTATTGGAGAAAGAAAAAGAGCTCTAAGCGCCAAGAATACATCCCAGGCTGGAACCAGAGGTCCGAAAAAAGTGGCTTCTTATATATTACAGTGCTTTTTCTAGGGAAGACTGCAAAAACTCAAAAATTTGGGTGGGAGTAGGGTTTAGACCCTCCCTTCTGAAAATGTAAGATAAATGGGAGATAGGTGTCTGAGAGCTTTAGGAGATGTGTTTCTGTCCAGGAAAAAATTGCACCTAGAAGAGATAAAGACTATTATTTCCTCTTGTTCTGAGATGTACAACTTGCCATTCTGTTGCCCATGAAAATGTACTTTTTTTCTGGTCATCTTCAACTCCAATAGATTGGATTCTGTGGAAGGTGGGATGGATTACCACCTTTGTGCCTGATGACCCCCACAGTAGGCTGTCTTTCTCCAATTGTCTTTCTCCAATTGTTTCTAAGATCTTGCAAGAATCAAGATATTGTGTAGGTAATGAAAAGGCATATGCCTTGTAGACACAAAAAAGCTATTATAGTCACAAAACCTTTGCTGAAGGTTGTTGGTGTAGTTGCCAGACCAAAAGGCAAACTGGTGAACTAAAAGTGGTGATTAATTTTTGCAAAGTGGAGATACTTCTGATGACAGGCAGCTATCAGCACATGTAAATAAATATCTGCCAAATCAATAGATATCATCCAATCTCCCTGATGAACTACCAACAAGTTATTGCATCTAAAAAGACTTGACCTGGACTTATGAGACTTATGAATTGAGATTTTGCGAATCCAGAACCAGGCGGAAAGTCCCTGAGGCTTTCTGGACCAAGAAGAGTCTGGAACAGAAATCTATGCCTTGCCTCTCTAATAGATCTGGAACCACTTGAGTCTTGCATAATTCCTAAATGTATGTTTTGTGTTTTGCAACTTCCAAAAGTAATACCTGTAAAAAATGGTATTTTGAATGGTTCAGTGAAAATTGTATTTAGTCGTCAGGGGACACTACTGATACCATCCAGGCATCTGGAAAATTTCAAAAGTCTGGCCCCAACCTTCCAGTCCCACAAGAAACCACCTGCCTTGATCAGAGAGACCCTGACCTTAGCAGTCCTAGATATGAGAGACTGGATACCATCCCACTGGGGTCAAAAGGACTAAGGAGATCTGCAACTTTGTTGTCATGAAAATTCTCTTGAACAACACAGCTAGGACGGGAAAACTATTGTCTTTGCCTCTGTGGAATTCGATCAGATGTTCTTCCTGTCTCCCGCTAAATTCTTTCTTCTAGCGGCTTCCAAAAGATGATGCTTCCATGCTTTAAAGTTGAACTTCTACCCAATGTAGGAGGCCCTTAAAGCTGTGCCTGAAAACCCCAATATTTTAGCTAAAAATCTCACTAGGCCTATTGCAGCTTTTTCTTCTGACAACTTTATTTGTTTTAGGCAAGGTATTTCAGTAGGAACATCAGAATTAACCTCCCTAATACTTTTAGCAGCATCCACCCAAGCCAATAAGGCTTGGGAAATTGAGGTGAGAGTAACTGCAAGGCAGCTAGCTAATCCTGCTGGAAAATAAATCTTCTTGAGATCTTAGCCAATAAATTGCTGCAGTCATCAAAAGTTAAATCAATATTGCTTTTAAATTCCCTGGATTTAACCTCCTCGTCCTGGAATGCTTCTTTAAAGCAGACTGCGCAAACTAATTTAGAAGGTCAGCGCCGCATGCCCTGCAAGAACCTCCCCCAGGGGGAATCCAATGAACGGATTCTTGCAGGGGAGAGTGACCTCCTCTCTTGTAAAATCCTGTAGAGAACTATTTATTGTCACATGGCCTCTTTTAGTGGCAAAGAGAACCAGGCTGGGTTGCACAATATGTCTCGATTTTCTGGAATGCTTCTTCATGGGACTTTTATCCCTGCAATAAAGTAAACACTCTCAGGACTTCAGTAGGACAACAATAAGCAGCCATACTCACCATCATAACTGTGTTGCCTACCTTTGCCACTGAGACTGAGCTTGGGGGGCAGGAGAGGGTGAGCATGGAGTTACAACAGACAAAGTATAAACACTAAAAATATGATCAAAGGATATGTAAAAGGCAGTCAATAGATTCTGCTTGTAGTACCTCCCCCTTCCCTTATTCACTTGTAGCCCTGTTTTTTTTTGGGGGGGGGGGTTATATGAGATGACCCACTCCAAACAGGCTATGATGCTAAACCAGTAGGTTTCAGGGAGAACTCTTCACTATGTAAAAGAGTGGATTTGGTAATGGATTTGGCAGTAAATCCACACAGGATAGGGCCTCTGAGAGCAGGGGACATTCCTTTCCTGGGAAATTAACCAGTAATCTAAATGAAATGTTTGGGAGCAGACCAAGAGGGGACTACAGCTATTCAGAGTACTGATAGTGTCTAAACTATAATACAGATAGGTTTACCTAATAGTATAATTACAAGGTGAATTACTTCACATGCATCTAATTACACAGACCTGTATCTGCTCAGCACTGTGCATAAAGTACTCCCCAAGGAGTCAGGTATAACTCTCCGACCAGACCTAATAGGAACACAGAGGACATTGGCAGTATGCAGTCCTGAACACAGTTGGCCTGATTTAATAAAGTTCTCCTAGGCTGGAGAACAGACTTTCATTAGTGAAGCTGGGTATATGGTTGTGATATAAATATAAATATGTGAAATGTGTGTTTGTGTATGTATATATATATATATATATATATATATATATATATATAGCAAATTAGCATTTATCCCAAGGGTTACAGGGTTACAGATTACAAGGTTCTTAGCAAACACATTTGTAGGTAAGACAGTCTTAATATCAGAATAGGTATTCTGTAGAATGTCCTATTTCTAGAAGTAATATATTGTAAAAAGTCCAATAATATAATGTTAAAAGATTGTGCATATTTCTTATATTATATTATAACTAAAGAAAATAAAATAAACCCACAGCTAAAAGAATTCAATCATTTAAGATGTTAATAGTGTGTGTTTAATACCAGCTCATTCACTGGAGGGTCACAAATGCCAGGAGCGCTATCAAACCCACCGTTTAAACCAGGTATTTACTTATTTTTAATTTTCTGTAATTTAGATACAGATTTAAAAATATTTTTGATCTATGAACATAATGTCTAATCTACAATTTTATGCACAAATTCAGAATCATTTTGTAAACTGTAAATAAATTGTTCTATAGTATTTGTTTTTTTGAAAAAAAAAATAGCACCAAAGATGGCCAATACATACATGCTCTCTTAGGTATTATGCACTCCTAAGGCTATCAAGACTAGACTGCATCTATTATGTGGGAGGAGAATAACATAATTAAAAAAAAAACAACAAAAAAAAAAACAAAACAGGAATTCAGAAGCTGAATAATGTACTATTTACCTTGTTATCTTTCTCATTAAAATACTTTTCCTTATCTCTATTACATTTAATAAAGGTGTACCATTTATGAAAAGATCTTAATTAATTTCATGTATTTGAAAAAAAGAAAATAAGTAGAGCTTTACCCTGTTTCCCCTATGATAAGGCACTGTGTTATATTTTTTGAAATGCCAAAATATGCCCTAGGTCTTATTTTCAGGGGGATGTCTTAATTTTCCATGAAGAAGACTACAGTACACATTTATTGTTGAAAATCACTCATGATCACTCGTGCCATTCATTGTCCCCTTCTGATCACTCTGT
>NC_092859.1:53242326-53267341 GCF_032062135.1 Pyxicephalus adspersus
ACTCTGTGCCATTCATTGTCCCCTTCTGATCACTCTGTGCCATTCATTGTCCCCTTCTGATCACTCTGTGCCATTCATTGTCCCCTTCTTATCACTCATGTGCCTTTCATTGTCCCCTTCTGTTCACTGACTCACTTTTTTACCGTACGGCCGGGTAACAGACTCCGTTAGGGCAGGGATCAGCAGCTTGCTTGTCCTTCCTGGCGCGGAGTCGCGGGCACGTGCGCGGCCTTTGAAGTTACTTTCTGTTTCGCTCTGCACTGCAGCCAGCACCAAGGAGTCACACAGAGGCACACAGTTACCCACCGTACCACCCGAATGGGAGATTCTTTCAGGCGCAGGTATAGGGGGGTGTCTTATTTGGGGGGTGCTTTATTTTTTTGTTTTGGGCAAAATTGGGGGGGGGGGTGCCTTATTTTATGGGGATGGCTTATCATCGGGGAAACATGGTAAAAGAATAAAATATTATCATAAAAGTTATGTTCAATGGTAGAGAAATCACCTACTAAGAGGTATACTATTTTATTTGTTTTTATGTGGATAAACATGGCAGAACACACACAAGGTATTTTTTTTAATTTTATCTACATTTATTTTTATCTACACTTTTTTCCAGTCTACAAGTCACCTTCTGAAGGCAATACCAGACCACCAGCTCCAAGTCCTTTCAATAATTCACACCAGAATGATGTAAGACGAGATAATACCTTATAAAAACATTAAGAGAATAACAGTCACAGCTTCATTTGATGCTAAGCTGAACTCCAATAATAAGTTAAAACTACTTTAGCAGAAAGGTTACTCCGCATTGCACATTTTTGTTTAGGTCTGCTTCCCTGGACCTAAGTAAGTATTTAACTTTTGAAGTGGGGTATGGAATGTCAAAGCCAGAATTTGGATTTTTTTATGGTTAATTTGCTTATTATGAATTGAAAATAACTAGGGGAGATTTATTTAGCCAATTTTAACAATCGGGAGCAGTGTGAGACCTGTCTGAATACATTTTTATGATTTGTTTACATTTTATTGCACATTAAAAAAGGCAGATTTTTTATGCCACAATGGGAAGTAAAAACTGATGTTACTTTTTGATGCATGTGGGCCGTTCTGACTCGGAGCGCCCTTGCTCTCCCAAGTTTTATCAGTTTCCCCTATCCCTCCAGCCAGTCTAGAAATAACCTCTTAATCATCTCTGGCTATTTAGCTAACTCAGACACAGCACTTGTGCAACATGTTTCCACTAGTGCCGAGTCCACTAGCTCTGCTGAGCATTTCTGAGTGTTTTCTTTGCTGAGCGTTTAATTTGGTACATGTGTGTTTCCCTGCATGTTCCCTTTTGCTGTCCTAGTGTTTCTCTGTGTCTTCAGTGTTCCCCATTCCTCCTGTGTCACCTGTGTCTCCTGTCGCTTGCTGTGTCTCTTGTGTTCCCTGTGTCTGCGGTGGCCCCCGTATTGTGTTTTATTTATGGTTCCTGACCCTGGCTTGTTACTGACCTTTCTTGCTTGCTGCCTGCCTCGACCCCAGCCTTCCTTGACATTTCTTCCACCTAGTGATTTGGTACTGTGCATCATCCTGCCCACCCTGGTGTGCCCAAGGACCGCAACCTGGCAGTAACCAGCAGGGCAACATCCTTACCACTAGAGACTCTGGAGAAGACCTGATTACTGCCTAGTTTCTGTGCCTTGGCCCTTCTCAGGGCTCACATCATTTCTGTGCAAGCCATAGTGCTCCCTAGAGGCTCCATCTCTCCAAGCATGACACTGAAATTCAGAATTGGTTAATTTGGTGAACGCCAATTTCTCTACACTAGTGGCAGAGAACAAACCCTGTTTAACAGCAACAATTCCACCTCCTGCACTGAAAACAGACATGAAATTTGAGGGTGGACAAGAATTTTGATCAAAAGTCCAGTTAGCACACTAATCCATAGGATCTGGAGTTAAAAAACTGGGTGCTTTTAAGACTTTTAGCTCCCTGCCCTTGTGCATCCCCGTTGCATCAAATCCAGCACAACTTCTAACATGAAAATCAGCAGGATGATCACTGATGCTGCCGTTTTTCTGGCTGACAATGTAGTTGCCTCTTTCATAGGCTCCAGCATGTGACCGGCATCCCTAGTGGGCTGCCATTGCTTTGAGCCAGAGAAACCCAAGGTCTCTCACTTTGTACTGTGCTGAAAAAGATAGTTACTGCTTTTCTTTCTTGGTACAGGTGGTCCAGTATATGTAGTGTAAGGCTAAATTCCAGCTGGGACATGGGTCATATATCATTTTGTGATTAGTACACCTTACTATTATTATAAGGCTTCAAGTGAATTTGTTTGCAATGTAGGATCTCCTGAATTGGGCAGTCAAGACATTCTGCAAGCCAGGGTAGCACTTGAACCCATAGTAAAGCAAGGTTTTTGAGAAAATTTACCCTGGTGAAGTGAAGCTGCTGCTTAAAGCTCTTTGTTTTGAAAGAGTTTATGCTAGAGACCTGCAAACTTTATGAAAAGCCTTCGCATATACATTTTTGATGGGTGTTGTCACACAGTTCCTACTTCCCCAACACTGTCCTCCTCATTACTTTCACACGATTCCTAGGTCTGCACCAGAACACTTTCATCCTTGGGTCTCTGCCTCAGACACTGAATATACCAAAAAACTTGCCACCAAGCATTGCTTGTCTAAAGGCTGTTCTGGTATTGAGCATTGGTTTTCAGTAATCTGCTACTATTGCTGCTACTACCACAATGGGCATCATCAGCACCAGCAGAATCAGCTGGAGAACAAAGATAGTCAATAACTTTTATGCCACTATCAAGTCCTCAACTGTTGTTCCTCTTGATAAAATAATTGTTGTGCATCATCCCTTATATCATCTTCTACCTCATGGGCCCTTGTTTTCAAACTGATTGCATTCCCTGAGAAACAGGTATAGTGTTTGAAAACAGAGAGCGTGGGGATGGGAAACGTATTGTCTTCACTGTCTTGAACTCCCTTCTGCAACTTAGATGATAAATAAGCCGCAAGTCCACAAAGGGCGAAGCTTGCCTAGGAGGAATCTGCCTTTTGCTCTCTTGTGAAAACATGTAAAAATGGACATTTATATGTCTGCTACCACTGATTGTTTGCAAAGTAGTTATGCTGCTGATGACCTTCCTTCCTCTGCTACCTAAAGTTTGGTAAATTCTCAATTCAAGAGGTTTACTTTGGGTCAAGGATTCACTTTTGTCTGTTGGTCTTTTGTGAGGCCTACTTCCATCGCTTCCTTTTTTTAGACCTGATAATGACGTTTTCTAACGTGTGAACAGTTCACCTTTGAGAATATTTTTAGCAACTTTGTGAGAAAGTTGCTTGTGTGTAACTGAAAATAATGATTTGATTTTAAAGTTTTAGTCCACAACTTCCCTGATTTTCCAAAGAAATTGCGGCCTTGGCAATAGTTTATTCTCCTTTTAAATGTATTGATTTGTTTATTAGATTTCAATTTAATCTCCAAATTTAGTAGGTTTAAACAAAGCAACAAAAAAAACTAGAGAAATACAAAGGGCAAATGAGACACAGTGTTAACTGTTTATCAGGCCAATATGCAGCCTAAATCTGAGTATTCAAAGTTTTTTTACTGTTTCAATAACACACTATCAGTCTGTGAAAGGAATCACTGCATATTCCAACAGTTGCTCAAGATGGTTGATTTATCAATATGGTTGGGTCACATGAACTAACACTGTTTTTGATCACTAAGCTGTTCACTCTTAATTAATTGTATTTTTTATTTTGAGTATTTCATATGTTTTTTCAGGATCTTTCTTTAGAACAATGGTATTTAGGTGGAATTTCGAGAAAGGATGCAGAAATTGCTCTCAGGTCAATAAATCAGGTAAGTGTATCTTCAGTTTTAAAATGTTCTTGATAAACAAAATGTTGCTAAACACACACACACACACACACACACACACACACACACATATATATATATATATATATATATACAATCAAGGCCAAAAATATTGCCAACCTTGCATTTATCTCCGATATTAAAATCATAACATATGAATTTGTTGTGTGATTCTTTAAAAACAATCAAACACCTTGTATTAGTACATATCCATCATTTATATTTTAATATTGAAGATAAATGCAAGTTTGGCAATATTGGTAAGCACCTGAATCAAAGAAATCCTGAAAAAACTAAAATTGGGTTAAAAAATATATGTATAGGATGTGGTGCCCTTTTAAAATATTCCCCCACCAATCTATTTAAATGGGAACCTTGCATTTATGTCAGAAAATGCACATATTCTCACAGAAAATGGTTGTAATTACAAATACTCTGGTTTTGTCATGTTTATTTCTTTTGTTGACACTGGAAGAACACAACAAAATTATTGTCACCTTCAACGTAATACTTGGTAGCACGCCCTTTGGAGGAAATAACAGAAGGTAATCGCTTTCTGTAACAATCAATAAGTCTCTACTGTAATATTAGACCACTCTTCCTTTGCCAGCTGTTCCAGGTCTCTCAGATTTGAAGGGTTCCTTCTCCCAGCTGCTGTTTTTGATTGCAATAATTTTCTGGGAGAAGTGGTGCATTTTCAGACATAAATGCAAGCATGCCAATATTTTTGGTCGTGATTGTATATATATCTAACATCATTAATGATGCTAGCACTTCCTATAACATCTTAATCTTTGTTACTGCAGGATCCACCTACAGAGAGATTACATTCATCATACAAATCTCTGGGGCTCACCTTTTCATACATAGCAGCCTTTATTCTTTCAGAACTAAAAACACTATCTAAATGAAATTACAACTAAAAGTGAAAGTATTAGTAGGGTTGTCAAACTGGTTTGTATTGATACATGGAGGCTAACGGATGAATTGGTAAGAAAATTCTTATCTCTTTAGGATTTTTAAAAACTCAGCTCATGATATCCTCCATGAGCACCCCTCAACAGCAATGCTACAGATAGGTACTACATGCTACAGGGCCACATTTAGGTAGTGCACCCAAAACAGTGTGATTTTCTACCAATATTTAGACTCATGGTTCCAGCCCAATCCATTTCAATTTACTACCTATTTCTTTCAGAAGGCTTCATGGGTGATAATGATCTTTTACAAGGTAGAAGGTTTGGTTCATTGCATAGTCTGACATGGCAACAGTTCCCAGGTGAATACCGCTGTGACAGATGTGAGCAAGTCGCCATTCTGGTATCTCGCATTGGAGAGCTGGAGAAGCGCATAGCAACACTGAAATCAGTCGATCGCCTTGATAGGGGTCTCCTGGTTATTGGCTTAGATGTGGGGGTGGAGAGGTTTATCAGGATGAACCTGTAGCGAGTTGGGTTACTGTAGTTAGAAGGAGTGGTGGGGCACCCAGAAAAGGAAGGCCAGCCCTGTGTTTGAGCACCCTAACATATTTGCAAAGTTATGTGAAGATGTGCAGGTGGCAGACCCAGTAGTGGCAACTCTAGATGTTACTGCTACCCCTAACAGCCGGGAGATCCCATCTAGTAGGGGAGAGGAGGAAAATGCAGGAAGGAAAGAACAAGTGGTTGTCATAGGGGATTCTATAATCAGGAGGACTGATAGAATAGTTTGTTGCCTAGATCCCTTCAACTGAATGGTTGGCTTTCTCCCTGGTGCCAGGGTTAGGCAGAGTGGTGGGCCGAGTTGACAAATTACTGGGAGGGGCTGGACAGGACCCAGCTGTCTTGGTCCATGTTGGAACCAACAACAAGATAGATGGAAGATGGAGGATCCTTAAAATCAATTTAAAAAACTAGGTTTTATGTTGAAGGAAAGTACCTCCAAGGATATGTTCTTTGAAATATTGCCTGTGCCATGAGCTAAACACATGGCTTAAGTCCTGGTGCAAAAAGGAGGGGTTTGGGTTCATAGAGCACTGGGCTGGCTTTTCATTGGGGTACAACCCGTATGCCAGAGATTGTTTGCACCTAAATGAAAGGGGGTCTTCTGTGCTAGGGGAAAGATTTAGGAGAATGGTGGAGGGATATTTATACTGGAACAGAGGTGGGTGGGACAGGTAAATAAGGTGGCAGAAAGGTTAGTCAGGGGTCAGCCACTAGTGAAGGGTGGATTGGGGATAGTTGGGGGGAGGGTTATGGATAAAGGTATTGAGCTTTCCATGTTACAAACATTGGATTGTGCAGTACTAGTTGTACTGAAAAACAAAACGTTTTAACAAACAATGCTGGTAAATGCAGCAATGGTTTAAAGAGCCTGTTCACCAATGCTAGAAGTCTGGCAAACAAAATAGGGGAGTTGGAAACCTTAATGAATGAAGAACATTATGACTTAGTTGGCATTACTGAATCCTGGCTTTGTTCTTCACATGACTGGGCTGTCAATATTCCTGGGTATACTCTTTCGTAAGGGGTGGTGGTAATTATTGGAGTCTGCTATAGACCCCCCCAGTGCTAAGGAAGAAAAAGAAAATCAACTACTAGCACAGATAGAAAAAGCAGCAAAAAGTGGAAGTGTTTTAATCATGGGAGATTTCAACTA
This sequence comes from Pyxicephalus adspersus, assembly GCF_032062135.1. Classification (NCBI taxonomy): domain Eukaryota; kingdom Metazoa; phylum Chordata; class Amphibia; order Anura; family Pyxicephalidae; genus Pyxicephalus; species Pyxicephalus adspersus. The sequence continues at coordinate 53,248,846 of NC_092859.1, forward strand.
CCCTGTGACATTGACTGGAGTAATGGCACTACAGGAACAGCAAAAGGGAGGAAATTTGTGAATTTAATACAAGATGATTTTATATGGTACAATTTATGGAAGCCCCAACTAGAAATTATACTCTGATGGACCTAGTTCTTCCTAACAATGCAGAGCTTATAAAAAATGTGCATATAAAAGAGAATCTGGGTAGCAGTGACCATAATATGATTTCATTTAATGTATGCTGTAAACAGGAAGCAAAAACAGGAAAGATAAAAACATTTAATTTTATGAGAGCAAATTTTCCAATATTAAGGGCTGCTCTCTGTGACTTGGACTGGGAGACAATATTGTCTTCAAAGAACACAGAACAGAAACGGGAATGTTTCAAGTCTGTTCTACAAAAGCACACTGAAAAATATATTCCAAAGGGGTAAGAGGCTAAAATTAAAACCTATGTGGTATTCCAAAAATATAAAAATAAAGGATCACCTTTATCTTTGAAAACTTTAAGCAATATAACAAAAGATGTAAAAAGGAGACAAAATGTGCAAAACTTTAAAATAATAGATTGCAAAGGAAAGTAAGGCAAACCCCAACTTTTAAAAAAATATATATTATTAGCAAAAAGATCAGATCTGAGCATGTAGGCCCCTTAAAGGATGTCTCTGGGTTGGTAACTGGGCATAAAGAAAAAGCTGATTTACTAAACACTTTTTTTTAGCTCTGTGTACACAAAGGAAACTGCCAGGGCTCAAGTCCAAATTCATAAAAGCAAAGTCACTGCCTTAACCCCCCTAGCGGTAATCCCAAGTCACACTCGGGTAGCTTTAACGTAAAAAAACACCTTACCTTGCTCTGTTGTTGTCCGCCGTCATCCTGCTGGACCCCGCAGGTCCTGGGGCGATGTCCAATCTCCAGACGTGCAATGCAGAGACGGATTTCCCGGTGGCGTCAGTGCATGAGTCGGTGCGGGCGGACGGATCGGCGGGAAATTCAAATATTTTGTATTGGATTCAATACAAAATAGCTGTACTGAGTCCAATACAAAGAAATTTTCATATTATATATATATAATTATACTATATATATATGTATATAAATATTATATATGCTACTGTACACTTACATTACATGGTTAACTATTTTTTTAATTTTTTTTAACAGATTTTTGTGTTTTTTTTATTTAAAGTTTATTATTAAATTTATGAAATATTGGACATATTTTGGTGAGTTATGCCTAAGAATTACAGCCTATAATGTAAAATAAATTTCCATACAAAAAAAATGTAACGCTTTATGCATGGAAATTTGGACGGAATTAGAACGCTAGGGAGGTAAAATGAGTCACAATGGCTCAAAATTGATATGATTGAGAAACAGTTGGGCAAAATAAGGTTGACAAAGCACCAGGACCTGATGGATTACATCCACATGTCCTCAAAGAGCTGAGCTTTTCAAAGCCATTATTTCTAATTTTTAGAATGGTACCGATGAATTGGCCTAGGGCCAGTGTGGTTCCTATCTTCCAAAAGGGGGCAAAGTCATTACCAGGTAACTACAGACCGGTTAGTTTCTCCTGGAAAATAATTATATAGGTAATAGTCAGCATGGCTTCATGAAAGACCGAAGTTGTCAAACAAATTTACTCTCTTTTTATGAGGAGGTAAGTAAACAGGTAGACAGTGGAGTAGCAGTTGATATAGTGTACTTGGACTTTGATAAAGCATTTGACACCATACCCCACAGACAGTTAATATGCAAGTTAGGGTCAATAGGTTTGGAAAAGTCAATCTGTAAATGGATAGAGAACTGGCTTAAAGATCGCATCCAGAGAGTTGTATTTAATGATTCATACTCTGAATGGTCTAAGGTTATTAGTGGTGTACCCCAGGGTTCAGTGTTGGGACCTTTACTGTTGACAATCTTTATTAATGATATAGATTTTAGACATCCTGTATGGAATTATTTCTTTTACATAGTTTGGTGTCATCTGCAACAGAAACAGTACTTTTAATCCCAAATTAATAATGATTGAAGTAAATTATTGAAGTAAATTGAAGTAAATTGTATCAGGTTTTTTTTTCCCTTCCACTGGACCAACTATGTCTTATAGGGTTTTAAATCTGGGATATGTTTATTTCCCTAGTGGTTGAACTTGATGGACTTATGTTTTTTTTTCAACCTAACCCACTATGTAACACGCTGGTCAACTCTGTCCTCAGATTATCTATTAAGGTTAGTTTGCCCCATTAGCCATAATAATGCCACATCCCATATATTTAATAAGAAGACAAAAGATACCGCATAGAGTGGATTTTGTGTGGGATTTTAAAGGCACATATCCTCAAAGTAGCGACCAAAACAATCTTGTGTTGATTAAAAACAATATATTTTATTTAAAATGGTATTTAATATATATATATTATAAATTTTGAAAAGTTACAACCACATAAAACATTTTTAGTATATCTGCATGAGTCTCAAATTATCAATTGACATTTGTATATAGATGAACACCAAATTTTACTCAACCAAGCCATGTATTATAATAAAAACATAAATATGTGTATGTCAGTAAATTCAGTATAATTATATAAGGGTTTGATCTTGGAGAAAAAGATAAGTAGGTAATTTTCAATAAAATACTTTTTGTTTGGAACAATCCCAATATTACAGTATCGCAACCAATGACATTTTATACTTAAACCTTAGGCAAGGGAGAACCCAGGCGCCATAAATATATAATAAATACAGGTCTGTATTTGAAAAACCACAACACCTCAGGGTTCTGCCTCCTATAACACCACTGTTGGGTATATATTAATAGCTTCCTGGTCCTCCCTTATCTAAGGTTCAAGTCATTGGTTGAGATATTGTGATTGATCAAAGCAAAAAAGTGTCACAGATCCCTGCAGGACCAGGGGATCTGTGTCCTTCTGTGTGTCACTCACCTTGCATTCCCCTGCTGCCAGCACCTGCCCTGCTCAGGGATCCCAGTCCACTTCCTGGTCCAGGTCATATGACTCCCTGTCAGCTGCTCCTTTGCCTCAGAGGACTAGAGTGATCCACAGATGAACTCCAACTGCTGGCAGACATGTCAACAGCACCTGAACTGCCTCCTTTCTTTCTGGTGGTGGGTTAGAATGTCTGCAGGTCACATGGCCCCATCCATCACATGACCTTCCCTTTAAAAGGAAGTAACTGGCAACAGGAAGTTGCCTGAACAAGGAGGTTCCTTGACTACTCTGGCTGGCCGCCTGCCCTGACTTCTGGCTTGTTTGACCTCGATTCTGTCTCACATTCCTGCATCTCGTCTTATTCTTGTTTGTCAGTAGTCACCTGCCTCTGCATGCACGGGGTGCCCAACCTGGCAGTTGCTGCATATACTCTGTGCCCTGCGCACATCTGTGCCTACTGAGCTGGTGACACGGAAGGTCAACCATCCTGTACTGTGGCACCGTGACAAAAAGTATGCTATTAAATATTACCTAATAACCTTTTTGTGTAAGATTAAACCATTAAATATTTATACTGAGTTTACTGACATACACATATTTATATGTTTTATTTTAGTACTTGGCATATGTGCAACCATGTAATAACGCATAAAGCGGCGGCTATATGTCTGTGAAACACGTTGAGTAAAATTTATAAGTTTGGTGTTCATCTATATACAAGTGTTGATAGTGTACTAGGATCTCCATTGGAAAAATCTTTGCAGGTATACTAAGAATGTTTTATGTGGTTGTAACTTGTCAAAATGTATATGTTTTTTATGGATCAAATACCATTGTAAGAAAAATATTTCTTTTTTAATCAACAAAAGATTGTTTTGGTCATTACCTAATATGTGTCTATGTGCCTTTAAAATCCCACATAAAATCCACTCCATATGATATCTTTTGTCTTCTGTTCTCAGATTCCTTACCATACTGCTCCTTTTCAGGACCTGGCATAGACAGAACTGCCCCAAACCTCCCCATTGTGTGATATGAATATTTAAAGAACGCACAACACTTTTGATGTAATAACAGAATAAATGGTTTATTGACAAATCTGTTCTCAAGAGTTCAAGCATGATATCGTATCAATTGGTGGCAAACAGGCAAGTTATACATCAGGATCTATGGCAAAGACAGAGGCACTTTCTTAACAAGCTTTTATGTTCCTTTATGTTTTATAAAGTGTCCATTAACACCTTCATTGGAGCTCTATATGCTAGAAATTTTTAAAACCAACAGGGGCTCCCTCCTGTATAGGGGGTCACTAAACAGCACTTCTTAATAGAGCAACAAAAAGACACTATTCATTGGTTGCTCTTTGGATCACTAAAACTCATACTTTGCAAGCTTATTATTATTATTAATATTAATAATAAACAGGATTTATATAGTGCCAACATATTACGCAGCTCTGCACATTAAACAGGGGTTGCAAAAAACAGACTAATACAGACAGTGATACAGGAGGAGAGGCCCTGAAGAGCTTACAATCTAGTAGGTGGGGGAATTTACACACAATAGGATGGGAGATATGTAGTGGTGGGAAGTAATGATGGTTTCAAAAGACAGAAGAAGATGGGCAGGCAAGTTTGAAAAAATAAGTTTTGAGTGCTCTTTTAAATGAGCAGAAAGTAGGAGCAAGCCCAATAGCACGAGGAAGACCATTCCGGAGAGTTGGGGCAGCTCTAGAGAAGTCTTGTATCCGTGCGTGTGATGAGGTTATGAGTGAGGAAGTCATTAGTAGGTCATTGGAGGAGAAAAGAGAGGGGCTGGGGGAGTATTTTTTTACCAGGTCAGAAATGTAAGTAGGACAGAAACTGTGGAGGGATTTGAAGGCAAAGCACAGGAGCTTGAATTTGATTCTAAGGTGAAATGGAAGCCAGTGTAGAGATCTGCAAAGTGATGCAGCGGAAGTGGAGCGGTGGGCAAGATGGATGAGTCTGGCTGCAGCATTCATAATAGATTGTAGAGGTGAGAACCGGGTTAGTGGAATACCTGAGAAGGAGGTTACAGTAGTCCAGACGAGAGATGATAAGAGCATGTACAAGGAGTTTGGTGGTCTCAGGGGACAGGTGGGGGCGCATTTTGGAGATGTGTAGGTGAAAGTGACAGGACCTGGAAATGTTCTTAATATGGGGGGTAAATGAGAGGGCAGAGTCAAAGGTGACACCAAGACAACGTGCCTGAGGGGAGGGACAAATAACAGTGTTGTTAACAGTTAGATATATCTCAGGGGGAGATTTGGAATTTGAGGGGGGATGATGATGAGTTCTGTTTTTTCCAGGTTGAGCTTCAAAAATCAGTCAGACATCCATGATGAGATAGCTGACAGGCAACATAAGACCTTATCCAGGACTGAGGGAGACAGGTCAGGGGTGGACAGATAGATTTGAGTGTCATCAGCATACAGGTGGTACTGTAAGCCAAAGGAGGATATGAGACTACCAAGAGAGGAGGTGTACAGAGAAAAGAGAACCGGTCCAAGGACTGACCCTTGGGGAACACCAACAGGGAGGAGAGTGGGTGAGGAGGAGTTACCATTGAAAGAAACTTGAAAGGAGCAATCAGACAGATAGGAAGCAAATCAAGAGAGAGCAGTGTCACTAATACCATTCGAGGGCATGATTTGTATTAGAATGGGGTGATCAACAGTGTCGAAAGCAGAGGAAAGATCAAGGAATAGGAGCAGGGAAACGTTGTCTTGAGACTGGCTCTGATGAGGTCATTGGCCAATTTAGTAAGGGCTGTTTCAGTGGAATGGGCAGCTCTAAAACCAGACTGGAGAGGGTCAAGGAGAGAGTTGGTGGTCAGGTAATCGGTGAGTATTTTGTAGACAAGGCGTTCAAGAAGTTTGGAGACATATGGGAGAAGGGAGATAGGACGGAAGTTAGAGGGTAGGGAGGTGTCCAGTGAGGGTTTCTTTAGGAAAGGGAAAATTATGGCATGTTTCAAAGCTGAGGGGTATTTACCAGTAGAAAGGGAAGATGAAAAGTTTGGTAAGGGCAGAGGCCAGGGTGGAGGAATAAGAATGGAGTAGATTAGAGGGAATTTGGTCAAGCCGACAGGTAGTAAATGGAGATATTGAGAGAAGAAAAGAGACTTCGCCCACAGTAACAGGGCTGAGGGAGGCCAATGATGATTTACAGGTGGAAGGGGTGGGTATCGTTGGAGTGATAAGGTTGTGATCAGAAAGAGGAAATGGTGAGTTGTCAAGGAGGGTGAGATTGCAGAGTTTAGAAAATATCAGGTCTAAAGTGTGTCTGGCTATGTGTGTGGGGCCATTGATGTTCTGAGTGAGTCCAAATGAGGAGGTAATAGAGAGCAGTTTGGCCGAGGCGGGAAGTTAGGGCTCATCCATTGCAACATTAAAGTCACCAAGGATGAGGGTGGGCAGGTCATGGGAAAGAATGTGTGGAAGCCAGGATGCAAAGTTATCAAAAAATTGTGATACTGGGCCAGGATGGCGGTAGACAACAGCAACAATGAGGGTAAGGGGCTAAAGAGACGGACAGAGTGGACTTCAAAAGAGGTGAAAATGAGGGAGGGTTGGGTAGGAAGGACTCTGTATGTACAGTTAGGTGAGAGAAGGAGACCCACACCACCCCCTACTTTGTTGCCAGGTCTAGGGGTATGTGTAAAGTGGGTTGGGTGGGATCACCAGAGAGTATCAGTGGGGTAAAAAGGTGCAGGATCACAGACAGAGAAATAAGAAGAGTGAAGGAGCAGAGAGACAATGAGTTATCAGACTGGGTAGGACATACATTTTTACAGATAATTGCGAACCATATGCGTACATTAAACAATGTGGCAAACTGAAGTCCAAGAGAAGCAGTCCAGTAATATGGGTTCAAGTGAGGCTTGTAAACTTGCTGAGTTCCAGGAGTGGGGGGTGATGATTCAGTCAAAGAGATGGTTTGATGAAATACCAGTTCAAAATGGCAGCAGCAGAGGATGAGCTAGAATCCAGAAAGATAAATCAGTCCAAAGGCAGGATTTCCTATTTCAATGCCTGTGTCAATTCCCTGGATTAATTCCCATTGAATTTATAATTTTGGCACTTAAGATTTGAGCATGTGACCAGGGTCCCAACGTAACTTTGCCTGTTTAAATAGAAGTGCTTTGGGCCCTGATTATGGATGGACTTATTAGAGTATAAGGAATTTGGGATATCAGTTGAACCTGGGGAGGGGATGGCAGGGCAATAAATATCAATGTGCACTCAGCTGGAACTAAGGGATAGTGAACTAGTTCTGTTTAAACTTGGGGAAATATACAAATCTAGAGTGAACTGATGATGCAGGGAAAACTTTTTGGAAGACAAGAACTACCCCCTAAATATTGCCCATCATATACATTGCTGGTGCACTATGCAGTATTGTAGGCTTTTTTTTTTTTGAACAGTGAGTTTAACTGGCTAAACGAATGAAAACAATGATGAGGTGAACACCATCATAATTGTTTAAACGTGTTCAGCCAATCATGTAAGAGTGTGCTTGGTTTTTTGTGCGACCCTAAGTGTAAGACCTCAGTCATGACACAGTAGATCCAAACTAGGAATAACTAGATATATTATTGTTTCAACAGAAAACAACACTTCATACAAAGTCCTAATTAACATAAACTATAAATATCAACAGTTTAAATGACATTTTGAAGTGAAACAGTTAATGGTAAGGATAAAGAAAATTTCTAACATTTTTGGGACAAAATGATTGTCCACCATCTTGGATCTTGTTCAAGCTGGTTCTACTTGTAAGGGTCTCTCTCAGCCCTCAAGGCCATCCTGTGTTCAGCATTTAGGGTCATCCTGCTTCAGGTGTTCTATTTACTGCATTATACAATTTGTTGTTTGTTTTAGACTGGAAGAAAAGCCCAGCAACAAACTTCACACACAATTTCCGAAGGCATCAAAGCTGACTGTAGCTATTTGTATGGATTACATAAACTCTAACCTAACTCCATTTTTATTGGTTATGCAAATAGCTGTCCTTGAAGAAAAAACGGGACAGGGTTAACATTTTGTTATACTGGTTCTCTCTTGTGAAGTTCTGCATTTGCTTAGCATATTTCTACTATGCCTTTAATTATGCAATGTATATTGGGTAGTGATGGATTAGAAGATAGGTAGCATTCCTTAAAGCAGAACTAAACTAAAAAATAAAAACTCACACCTTTACATTTGCAGATCCGTCAATCCCAATGAAGGTTTTCTGGATCAGGTCCTGCGCCATCCCACCTTTTGCCTGGTGCAGAGGAAGTGCTCTTTGCCCCTCTTCCACCTTCTGCTTACGTCACCTGATCTCGCACTGTGCAAGTGCAAGATTGGGTATCTTAGCCTGTGTTAAATGGGGAAAAAAATAGTGCCAATTTCACTTTGCATGCGTGAGATTGGCATTTTCTTTTTCCCCATCGAAGCTTCTTCTCCTTCATAGATTGGGCATGCTCAGCAGGAGCAGCCAGGAGCCTCCTGGGATGCATGGCGTATGTATCCCAAGAGGCTCTGTGCTCCCATCTCTGTCTGTCAGAAGGGGAGGGGTTTTAAGCCCCCCCTAAAAAGAAGGAAATGTTTACCCTATATAAAAGGGTTGTCTACCTTTTTATGTAAAGTAAAAAATTTAGTTTAGGTCTGCTTTAAAGTGAAACTTTCATAAAAATAAAAAAATCACATTGTACTTCTGCAGAGCCCTGATCTTTTCACACCTGGCCTCGATTCAGTCCCGAGTCATCCTGGCATCCTCCTTAGTAATGGCACTAAGGAATTTCCAGACACCGCCATCTTCTTCCCTCTTCTTTATTCTTCTGCCTGTCTCACCTAAATTTCCACTACACAGGTGCAAGTTCAGGTGAAGTATCCTCTTGTAAATTAAAAAAAGTGTCAACCTCACTGTGTATGCGTGAGATTGGGCATGCACAAAGGGAGCAGTCTAAAGCCTCCTGGGACACCTACATCTTGTGTTCCAGGAGACTTCGCTAACACTCCCATACAGTCTTTACCGCCGCAGAGGAAAAGACGAAAGGTGACGGGCTTCCATTCTATTTTTTTAAAGAAGCACTTAAGGAAAAAAGTTAATTTTTATTTTATAAAAAAGGGTTATCTACCTGCTGATAGGTCAGCTTTAAGTGTGCATTGGATCAAAGAATAGCAGAATATTAGTTATGTACTTGTTAACACATGTCTAATTCTACAAAGCAATACATATATTGAAACATGATGTATGCCTCAATAATCTTTCTTACAGGAGCTCTGCTGGAACCCCTATAAAAAAGTTTGTCTCTAGATTTTACAATCCACCTCACATAGGCTCCCTCCTCTTGCTCTCAATTACTTGCAGTTCTGAATTCCACATAAAGCTCCAGATGCTTCTATTGAACTTTTTGCAGATAATACCATGCTAGGATATATTCCATCAATGGGCTTTACCCCTTTATATCACTTTGATGAGTTATGTAAGCATATCTCCTAATAAGCTTTTGTATAACTAAGAACCTTGTAAAATTTATATTTCTTATAGGATGGCACATTTCTGGTCAGAAACTGCTCCCAGCTATCAGTCTCACAACCATATGTTCTTATGGTGCTTTATAAAAATAAAGTTTACAATGTGCGAATTCGCTACAACCACCAAAGTGAAGTATACCTTCTAGGATCAGGAGGACATGAGGTATAGTATGTTTTAAATTTTATGAAATACAATATTGAATTTCAGTATTTTAGCTTTAAAACATAAGAAACATGTCAATCTGTGCACAGATCTTACCTTCACCAACTATGATAGGTTGGGTTAGCAAACACCTGCCTGAAAAGGGGGACAAGATAGAAGGCTTTTAAAGTGGCACTCAAGGAAATATTTAAAAAGTACAAAACTTTATTATAATATTATATAAAATGATGTAAACACCATAAAAGGACCCACTTTAAAATCTTCAGGTTAATCAGGTAATCTTCTACTACCTTTTCAGGTAGTATATTTGCTTCAGGCTGGGCACTCTCTAGGTTCACTAGTGTTCACACTTGAGCCCCCCTATGTTCTTTTCTCTTTCCATTTCGATTTAACTTAGCAAACACCCGATGAAAACAGGGTCATTTTTCCTGCCAAGTGACTGCGAAGTTTTATCATTCTTAAGACATGGTCATTACCCCCTGTTTAGGCAGTATCCTTAAAACAGATGTGTAATTCCCTTGTATTGTACTGTAGGTTGTAGCTCAACTTTTAGTGTGCCTACTGAGGATTAGTTGCTCTAAATGCCCAATCGTGAAGAATGTATAGGTAAATCTCTATAAATATGTATACAAAACACATATTTAAGAAAGTAAGGATTTGAAATTCTAATGTTTTTATTGTTGATTGTTTTATTTTCCTATACCATGGAATATTCTAATTCCCAATTTCTTGTACCAATGCAACAAAAAAGGGAGGTAAAATTTTACCAATATGTTTTAAAAATGTAATTTAAAAGGAAATGCTTACAGGGTAAAACCAAATTATTCTAAAAACAATTGACAGGAAAATGATTATAATTTCCAGGCATCCAGCAGAACCATTATTATTAACATTGTTATATATTATTAAAAGTTGTTAGCTATAGCTGTTAAACTTGCATGGTTAAGACTAGTGCTGAGTAAATTTATCACAATATGGTTCAGCCCAGGTTGGGACATACTAGATGACAAATCGGCCATAAAATGGCACTTAAAGAGGAACTAAATTCAAAAGTGCCTAAAACAAAAAAAAAATACACTTACCTTCAATCCTGCAGAGCAGTCGATCGGTTCGGAGGTGTCTTCAATCTAGTCCTTCGTCATCCCGGCATCCGTCTCCGAGCGCGCAGGGCGGTGCCATCTTTGCCTTTTCTTCCCAGTTCTTCTTCCTATGTCACTCGTGGCGCGAGAATAGGTGACATAGGTTGGAAAAAAAACTTGCCGATCTCACTGCGTATGCGTTAGATCAGCAAATGTTTCTCCTTTCACGAAAAGGCTCCTTCTGCGCATGCCCAGAGCCTCCTTGGATGCGTGACATAGGTATCTTGGGAGGCTTTGCACTCCCATTCATTCTCAATCACCCAGGCAAACGAGAATTAGGGGTCAGTGCTGCCCCCTTTTTTTCTTTTTTTTTTTTTAAAAGGGTGTTGCACATAAAAAAACCTAAACAAACAGAATTTTTACCTTACATAAAAGGGTTGTCCACCCTTTTATGTAAACTGAAATTTCTGAGTTTAGGTATGCTTTAAGTAAACAAAAGACTAATTGTGCTGGTTACTTTTGAGGGCTGCTAGGTGACATTTTGTACTATTCAAGTCTTGAATAATTGTTGATTGTCTTGATTTTGTTAAGTAAAATTACAAATTTTAATTAAAATTAAAATTAAAAATTACAAAAAGAGTAAAATTACAAATACCAGTTGGATTCAATGATAAAATGTGAATCAGCTTTTATTCTAAATACTATATATATATACTATATATATAAATAAATATATACTAAATTCTATACTTAATAAATCCAATATGACAAAAATAAGTGCACTGTTTGTAAAAATGTTGGTACATTTTGAGTGAACAGCGGTAATCCTGAGTGTGGCTCAGAGTAAAAAAATCATGCTGAATGCAGTAACCCCTAGCCACACTCCGGGTAGCTAAAAACATAAAAAAAAACCACTTACCTGGTCCCATCGGTGGTCTCAGGCATCCTGCCTGTCGGATCCCATCCTCATGCCACGTCCTCTTCCCTTGATCTTCCGCCAGCATGTGCAGTGACGTTCCCCAGGAGTTCCCGGTGACGCTGGTGCATGTGTCGGTGCGGCTGGAAATTCAAATTATTTTGTATTGGATTTGAAACAAAATAGCTGTATTGAATCCAATACAAAGTACTCAAATATATATATATATATATATATATAATTATATTATTTATATATTATATATGCTACTTTACAGTTATATTACAGGTTTCAGTATTTTTATGCTCCCTTTTTTTTAACAGATTTTGTGTTTTTTTATTTAAAGTTTATTATTAAATTTATGAAATATTGGACATATTTTGGTGAGTTATGCCTAAGAATAAAAGGCCTACAATGTAAAATAAATTTACATAAAAATACTGACATAATTAGACCGCCAAGGAAGTTAAAGTCTGATTTGGACTTTTGTTCTGTTGTCTAAAATATAAACCAAATATGATGCTCAGAATGTAGGCAGCCCATTTCACATCAGATTCAGCAAAAGACTTGGGGTTCCAAATCATACACATACTACTTTTTGTACTAAAATGCTTTGTGGTGCACTGCAAAGTGTTTTCATTTGGCTCTGTATAGTGCATTGGGCTGCTATTCAAGTCGAGGATTAGACAAAATTAAAAAAAATGTAGTGTAGAAAGAATCCATGTACCTGACCTGTGTATGCATAACTTTTCTATGTTTTAAGAGGAAATACAAGTATAATAAACTGTACTAATATTTAAAAATATTTTGCAAGATTTATATTAAACATTTACTTATTGTTATCCAGCAGACTTTTAATTCTGTGCCTGAAATCATCGACTTCTTCCGCAGCACTCCGCTTCTTCTTATTGATGGGAAAGATCGAGGCTCACGACAACACTGCAAACTTACATTCATAGCTTCAAGGAACCACTATTAAAACTATTTTGCCTACATTTCTTAATTGAAAAATTAAAAAGTATTTAAAAAAATGTATATTGAAAAGGTTTGTATATTTTTGAAACTCTGAGATCCTTGGGTAAATTTCATCGAGCTGACATTAAGCTTGTGAGGCAAAATTAGGAGCAAAAATCACATTGGACAACCCTCACCTCCAATAAGTAACTATTTCCCTGTACACAGCAGCTATTGCCCAAACTAGACCAAAGAGGGAACCATTGGTGTACTCTATCCCCCAACTTTTATCTTACCTACTTTCAGAATTTTTTCTTTCTTTAGTTGTCAGTAGTTAGTAACAAATGTCCCTAAAAACAGATTTTGACCAACAAATATATTACTTTACCTCTATCAGCAATTATCATGTTCTTTAGATTTTATAGGAAGAGTTAAAGAATTAAATATAAAATGCTATGTAACAGTACTATTGTAATGCAAGGGTGACTGGCATAGAAACCATAATACTACTCTTTACCTTCATCTATGATTTGTTACTTTAAAAAATGCTACTGTATAAGAAAATACAGTATGTTATTTTTACTGTGCATTCAAAAATGTCCACTGTTCATCTTAAAATGTACTTATTGAATTTTGACTCATTAACGCTTTTGTTGCTAAGCACTGCTTTCTATGATTTATATGCATATTATAAACGTGAAAGTTTGAAAATGCCCAGTTATATTCAATATCTATTTTCCAATTTTGCAGGACCTACTGGTATATGCTGTAGATTTAAAGAAAAATGGTTTGTTAATTTAATGTGTGCTCTGAAACTGTACATCATAACAATATTTTCTATAAAAAAATAAAATATATCTTAAAAATCTAAATATAAAAATGAAACAGTTTTAAGAAAATGACAAATTGTGTATTTTTGTGATGATAAAAGTCAGTTGTTCGATATGTGTTCTATTTTATAACCATTTACATGCAAACATTTTGTTCTTTAGTTTTTGTTTTGCGGTATTAAAAAAAAGTACACAAACTATCATGTACTATTTGTCAATGACTTTATACCAGAAATGTATTTTTATTTTCAATCTAACAGGACAATTAGCAGAATACTAAATTTTGCTTTTCATAAATATTATTTCAATCAAATATACAGTTTTCTGGTGTGTTTTTCCTCAGTGATTGAACTTACTGGGCTGTCTTTTTTTCAACATACCTATCCTCCTATGTAATACTACCAAAATAAGCATTGTAAGTACCCTCCTCCCCCCACAAAAAAGTATTAATATGTTATCCTAAGTACTGAGACAATTATTACTAAAAATTTGGCTTGATTCTAAAGAGGTGTATAGGTGCTAGAAGTATTAATGTAATTATTAAGTTTTTTAAGTTCCTTATTATGGTGACATCAGATCAGATATCTATAGACCTATGGAGGAGATTTACTATATAATTGTTCACTTATAAAGTTATTCTAAATTGAAAGAATTAGTGGAATCTGTGTTCAATTAAAAATATAAACAGCTCCTACCATAATATTTTCCTCACACATAATTGTGGGTAAAAAGGGGATACTGAGACAATTATGGAGGCTTTAAAAGAAAAGAAAAAGTTAAGATTGTAATTGTAAAAAACATCCACATACTCAGCCTTCAAAAACACTTACATCTGACCTAACATGAGCCCCAGAGGCCCCTCAAAACAAACATATACCTCCTCCTTAGCCGCATCAACAATACCTACCTCCTTTTCTGGTATGGGAGCTGCAAAGTCCAGCCCCACCAAGCCCCACCCCCAATAGCCATCTAATTGGCTATGGGCACCGCCTCCTCAGTCAATAAAGGTCAAGGGGTCAGAACATGGCTCACAGCCTCTCCATGACCGCCGAAAACCCCCCAGTCATCTCCCCCATCCCCCTCACCCAGACTGCCCCCACGCTGCTCCCAGGCAACCCACAGCTGTCTCCCCTCCTGCAGCCCCAAAGAGACCTCCAACCCAGCAATCCTCACCCCAACCCAATGTCCCTTACTTGCTCCAGGTTGTAAGATCTTCCTGGGCCTTTGTGGGATCTTCCAGTAACATGGGCTGCTGCATCACATACAGCCCCGCTGGCACACCGGCTGACGCAAATTGTAGTCCAGTCAGATGACACATCGCTTCTGGATGCCAACTTGCTAGCGGCCGTGGGTACCATCATCTTTTCGAGCCTCAATGACTGTACCCACCCCCTCCCCAGGGCTCCGCCATAGCAGGGGATTCTTTCCAGGCCTGGACCTACCCCGAGGTAGCTCTAGAACTTTCCTTGTCCTATATACCCTCTCTCCACCCCATTAACTTTACCCTATGACCCTTACTCCACCATTAACCTTCACTGACCCTTCTAAACCTCCTTCTGAATCTTTTGATCCTTTCACTGCCTGTCGCCTCTTCCTACCAGGTCATGTAGTCCCTCCACCTTATTTTCTTCTTTTCCTGCTCCAGTTAATTAATAATTATCACTCATTAATAAGACAATGTCTTTATTTTGACATTTGAGGCAAACGCAGGTACACAGGCATAAGTAATTTGTACATTGCAACAAAATGGCAGATGATGCCAGAATTTATTGTGCCATATGCAATGTTAACTTGCACTGCTTTTGTTCCCTGTAGAAAACATGTTTGTTGCTGGCACATTGTCAGGGAGAAAAAATGTATGACAACAGTGTTTTTTTATCTCATTCATTCTGCTTTGCTGGCCTACCATCATGCTTCTGTTGTATGAGAAACCATTATTAGGGGTAGTAGCTAAATTAATATTGGGGCAGGTTCAAAGCCTCATCTGATTTTAGAGCTCATTGACCAATCTAAAGGCAGGGATGTTCAGGAATAAATTTAAGTGTATGGCAGAGGAGCTCAGAAGTCTTGTAATGGCAGTAACATCATTGAAAGATGTACTAGTAGGGATATGATTTGCATTCACTGTATGGTTGTTTAAAATACCCAGAATGTTTTGGCAAACTTGTTTTTAGGTGAAGAGTAATTGACAATCTGATATCTGCTTTTGAAGATTGTATTGCCAGCAGACATTTATCAATGTGTTGTAGATTCAATTCTACAAAAAAAAAAATGGAAATTTAATACAACTTTAATTATTTTGACTTCTTAGGCAGCATTGTGATTAATACACATAGTAGAATTACACTGTATAATGTCTCTAAAGTCATAAGGGGGAACTATTTAAAGTTTTTCTATTTCTCTATATTAAATTAAAATTTTGGTAGAATCTGGAAGTTTGAAAGAATTGTAAATCAGAATTTCTCAGTTCCCAGGTAATTTAGGTAGATTCAGGTAGTAGAAGATATCCATTTAAAGATACCGTACATGTATGGACAACCTAATTTTGTCAACAGGGTGGAATTTCCTTATGTTTAGGTAGAATTTGGATGTATCAAGGCTGCTATAATTATTTAATTATTTAAATAGAATCATAGCATGTAGTCTTCAGAGACACATACTACAGTAATCTATGGAAAATAGGGGTTTTAATTGACCCAGAAAGGAAAAAAGGGCATTGAAATCACTTTAAGGACAAAAGTTTGTCAAATTATACTGTGCTATGTTACTGTGGATAGCTAAATGTGGTCTAGTAAGCAGGCACACTACATTTTATTAACGTACAATAGGTAAATCCTCATTTTATCTTAATAATCCTAACAGTAAAATAGCTTTAAAATAGGCATTCATTCATCTCTCAGCCTGCTTGCAATGTAAAGTAATTATTTTTCAAAAATCATAAAAAAGACTATATTAATAAGGGTTCAACTCAGTTTCTAACAGGTTAGTGGGGTTTTGTACAGGGTGATCATATCCCCTCCAAGCCCAGTGATTCCTGGATCCCGATTACCAAATGGCTTTTACCTGTTCCTGTGACCAATCAGGTTGTTTGGCTTACTATTTAAACCCTGCAGCTTCCTGTGTCCTTTGTCTGATAATTGTGGTTCATCACATGATTTTTCTCAACTATTCCTGCATAAGCTATCACCTTTAGAACTTCCTAATTTACTTAACCTGCTGGATTGCCTGACACCAGCCTCCTGATGCTAAGAGCTACTGATAACTCCCGGCCTGCTCTGTCTTCTGGCTCCATACTTGGTTCACAGACTCCTGACAATTGTCTTTTTGAAACCATAGGTACAATGACAATTAGTGTAGTAAATCACCAGGATCGGACCAAATAGAAGGTCAAAGGACTTCTTATTCCAAAAGAGGTACTGTTCCTCCAGATGAGCACTGTATGGTTGGCTTTTAAAGATTCTTACATCAAGCTATGGCTGGCGGTGTTACATTGTACAAGATTCTGGATATTTAGCTCAGTTGATTCACAATGCTTCTCAATGGCCATACAAGTTCAGTGTTCTTATACTGTTTGTGATGTTTGTGTTCTTATACTGTTTGTTTGTACTAGCAGTACCACTATTGCCTCCAGCACTGTGCGGTGCTGGAGGCAATAGTGGTACTGCTAGTGTTGGTAGTATATTACAAAAAGACATGTCCTGAAAACAGCAGGTAGAGGACGGCACTTGGTAACAAATCTTTGGCATATTCTGAATCTGACAATGATGAGGATGTTGTTCTGTACAAGACATGGATAACAATAATGATTAGAACCATAGTGGGCATAAAGAAGAAGGTACAACATTTTACCCCTCTCCTATTGGCAAAATTAGACTGTAGCCTGACCTTAATAGTGGCAAGAATTGGTAGGCACATTACTGTCTCTCCGAGGTAATATTGATATGTATATTTTCAGTCTTATGTATTGCTAGGTAATACACCGTCAATAATAAATATGGGTGGGCACTTTATTGTCAGTTTACTGGTAGAAGTAAATAATCACAGACGTTTGTTATTGCACACAACTGCTTATTTTATCTAGATGCCCAGACATATCCTGAGTTTTGCTTGTAGACTAGTATGTGATCTAACTGTATATAGAAGTATGGATTTGTATACAAGGAGACTCTGAGCAGGGTTTCAGGGAATGCCATGAGAACAAAATTTGCTTTTGGGCAACTTTTAAAGTCTGCTGAGTGTGGAAGTGCTAGAATGTTTATTTGGATTTTTGCATTAATGCTGTTAGGGATTTCCCCCTTCACAAATTGTCCTGTGTCAAAAATGTTGTAGTTACTACCTAGTTATAGAAGTTTAACTTGACATTCATTCTTGACAGCGTCTAATCATGCTTCTGAGATGACAGATGGTGCCCCGGTGGATCTCCTCCCAGGCCTGGATCAGGGCGTCAGTGAGCTCCTGGACAATCTGTGGTGGTACTTGGTGGAATTGGATGCACCAATACATAATGCACCAGCCTAAAGAGGAAGTAATCCAATAAGAAAAAAAATACACTTACCTTCAATCCCCCAGAGCAGTCGATCTGTCTGCAGGTTACATCCATGGGGTCCCACATCACCCCGGAATCCATCTTTGGGCTGGTGTGCTAGGCTCCGTCATCTTCTCTGTTCTTCTGGGTTCTTCTTCCTACGTCAATCGATGCAGGCGCAAGATTGGGTGACGTAGATGGGAAAAAAACTTGCCAATCTCACTGTGCATGCGTGACATGGGTATTCTGGCAGGCTTTGCGCCTTTATATTATTTGTACTTTATGTAAAGTAAAAATTCTGTATTTTGTGTTTTTTCTAAGTGCAAAACCCTTTTTTTTTTTTAATGAGCAGCACCTCCCCCTCATTTCTTCATCACCTAGGGCAGGGGTCTGCAACCTGCGGCTCCGGAGCCGCGTGCGGCTCTTCAGCCTCCTTGTTGTAGCTCCTTTCGGCTGCCGCGGGGAGATCTCTGATGGGGGATCCCCTTCCTCCCAGGACACTGCGGAGGAGGGGGATTCCCTATCCGGTGTTCTAATGAAAAA